>NC_056728.1:1624126549-1624209049 GCF_019279795.1 Protopterus annectens | reverse complement strand
CACCCGAGAGGCTTTCTGAAGAACTTGCAGCATCAGAGGCAAGGGTGGATAGGCATACAGAAGACCGGGTGGCCAAGCATGCACCAGAGCGTCTCTTGGGGTACCTCCGGGAGGAGGTATTAGAGCGAAAAACTGTCGCACTTGGTGTTTGAGGGAGAAGCAAAAGATCGCATGAAGGGTTCCCCACCGTGCGAATATGCGTTCCGCTACTTGACAATTGAGAGACCACCGTAAGGGGTCAGAATGGTGCGACTGAGCTTGTCCGCTAGGATGTTGGACCGACCGGAATGTGCGCTATGAGAAAGCGATTGGTGGAGATTGCCCATTCCCAAACTCTCATGGCCTCTCGACAAAGAGGGTAAGACCTTGTTCCCTTGCTTGTTGATGTACCAGACAACAGACATATTGTCCGATTGAATCGCAATTGTTCCCAAGGGAAGAAAGTCCTGAAGTGCTAGCAACGCTAAGAGCACTGCTCTCATCTCTAGAACATTGATATGCAGTAAGGTCTCTGAATCGCTCCACGTGCCTTGGACTCTCCGCCCCGCAAAGTGCCCCCACCCGAGGCGGGAGGCGTCCGTGGTCACCGTGGCGAGAGGGGAGAAGCACAAAATGGGCGACTGTGGAGATCCGGGAGTGGAGCCACCACAAGAGGGACCGCTTGCAAGCCTTGCTGATCGCTATGGGATGATGCATGGGAGAGCAAGGTATGACCACTGTACTAAGAGCGTCCACTGTAGAATGCGCATATTGAGCCTGGCAAGAGGAAGAAGTGCTATCGACGAAGCCATGGACCCTAGAGCCCTCAGGACCAACTCCGCTGGAACAGAACATGAATGGAGAATGGCCCGCACCTGGAGCTGCAGATTTAGAACTCTGTCCGCAGTGAGGAAGGCTCGTAAACTCCTTGTGTCTAGTCTGGCCCCTATGAAATCTAAGAGCTGAGTGGGTGCCAGGTTGGACTTGTTTGTATTTATTGTGATGCCCAGAAATGGAGCAAGATGGAGAAAGGAGTCTCGCCGAGAGAAGTAGATGCCTTGTTGGGGCGGTAAGGAGCCAGTCGTCCAGGTAGGGAAAGACCTGCACCCCTGAAGCCTCAGGTGGGCCGCTACCACTGCTAGTACTTTGGTAAACACCCTGGGGCTGTGGTGAGACCAAAGGGAAGGACCCGAACTGGTAGTGACTGGCTCCCAGCCGGAAGCGGAGAAACCTCCTGGAGCGCCTGTCCATTAGGATGTGGTAGTGCAGCGTCCTTGAGATCTATCGAGCACATCCAGTGGCCTTCTCCCAGAAGGGGAGAATAGATTGTAGAGTGACCATTCGGAATTTTTCTTTGGGGACTGCCAGGTTCAAGAGAGAGAGGTCTAGGATTGGTCTTAGTTCCCCCGTCTTTTTTGGCACTAAAAAGAACCTGGAGTAGAACCCTGATCCGATCTGGTCTGGGGAACGGGCTGGATGGCTCTTTTCTCTAGCAGATGGCCAATTTCTGCCAAAGCGGCCTCCCTAGACCGGGTGGTACGTCTGGGAGGGACTTCAACTTTGGAAGGTGAAGGAAAGGAATGCGATATCCCTGGATATGATTTGGAGAACCCAGCGGTCCGATGTTATGGACTCCCATGCCGCTAGGTGCCCCGAACGCCCCCGACTGCCTCCAGAGTAGAGCAGTCGGGCAACCCTCAGGGTTGCTGCGCGGGCCGCTCAGAGAAAGGTTCCCTGGACCCGAAGTTTCTGGGAGCCCCTCTGCCTCTAGGGCGGCGTCCTCCCTGTCCTCCTCTGCCACGGAAGGACTGGTTGTCCAGAGCCGGCTGGGACTGCTGCGACTTCGGAACCACATCTTCTTCTGACCCTTTTGGTTCCTAGAATAGGGCCTCTGGGGTGCAGAGAAGCGGATTCCGACGGCAGACAGCGTCTTCCGCCCTTCTCGCTCTGGGTCAACGTCGCGAACGGTCTTGCCAAACAGAGCAGAACCATCAAAGGGCGTTCAAACGACGCCTTGAAGGGCTCAGAAAATCGCAGTGGCGGAGCCAGGCCTGACGTCCAGTGACCAGTCCTGTCCCGCAGCTCTAGCGGCGCCTCCGTAGCATGGGAGAGTAGCCGCATAGAAGTATTTGTGACTGACCTAAGAGTGGCCATTTTGGTGGAGTGCAGAGCTCTGTCCTCCTCCGAAATGGACTCAGGGGATGCAGCGCTCCTTAATAAGGTCTCGCTGCATCCGAATAACATGTGCCAAATAGTTCAGCGCCCTTACCGAGAAGGTCGCCGAACTGAACATCCGCTTCCCAAAGCGGTCCATCATCCGAGACTCCTTGCTCGGTGGGTGGACTGAGGACTCTCCTGAGCCAGTTCCCTCTTTGTGGCCGCCGCCATCAACATGGCATCTACAGGAGGCCCCTTACTCCAATGGGTCCTGTCAGAAGGCGGGCTAAGAATTCTATCAGGTCTTTTGGGAATTGGCTCCACGGTGTCCGGTTCCTTCCACGCCCTGGTGGTAATAAGGTCCACCAGGGGGTCGGCAGGGGACACCCAAGAGGTAGACGGGCCCGCTTGAATGCCTCCAAGAACACGGACCCGTCCAAGCAAGACTTGGGGCAGACCACCCGCCCCTAATACGGAGCACTTCCATGATGTCTGCAAAGGAGACATCCTCGGGGTGACCGTGGGGAGCCTTCCCTTCCTCCAAGTCCGTGTCTTCAGTGAGAGACTCAGGGAGTCAATGTGCCTCCTTTTGCACGTATGCTTGCGGAGCCTCCTCTGGGGGCTGTCAGAGGAGTCTCGCAGCAATTTGCTCCATGGGAGCAACTTGGGGCACAGAAACGGGCTGTCCCAGGGGCCGGATGGTGGAAGCCTGGCCCAGTGCAGAGGGAGCGCGGGACGGAGCGAAGCAAGTGCCGGGGTCCGGAGACCCTCAACAGAGCCCTCTCCACTACATCAAAAGCCGAAGGGGAGCCGACCTCACCAAAGGATCCGACAATCGGCTCCCTCGGATCCGAAGAGTGGATCGGAGCCGGCGCCAAGCACTCGGATCCGAAGGGACAGTGCGCTCCGACACAGACGGCGCCGAAGGAGCACTGATCCCCCCGGATCCGAAGCTCGGATCCAGGCTCCGAGAGATCGGATCCGACGCACTCGAGGGCATGGTCGGATCCGGTACCAAGTACTATCGGCTCCGACCTCCCCGCCCGGCTGCTCGGCTCCAGTTGCTCGAACCCGGGTAGCGGGTCGGAGAAGGAGCAATAGGCTTAAAAGGGTGTTGAGCTCCCGGAGGGGAGGCAAGAGCACTCCCATCTGCATCTGGGCCTGGATGAACCTTCTCATCATCCGGTCCAGATCAGCATCCGAAAGGCTATGGGTAGATCTCGACGAGGCTACCGAGGTAGGCCTGGAATGCCTCCTCGATAGCCTCGACGGAGATCGGGTCTCCTCCTCCTCAGGACCCGGTGAGAAGCACACAGGTGACCGGAGCCGAGAAGGAGGAGACCGCACCGACAAGGAAGCCGGGGGAGAAGCCCGCTTGGCTGGCGGGGCCGAAACAGAGGTCTCGGCCCGCCGCTTGTGGTGCTTCTCCCTCCCGTCCTTTAGATGCATCCCTCTCCTGTCCTGAAGCGGGAGTTTGAGTCCCAGGAGCAGGAGGGGGTGCCACAGGGGGAACAACTGCAGCCGCAGGAGTCCCCGAAGGAGCGGAGGTCGGAGCCGAGTCCGGCGGTAAAAGACCCGCCAAGACCAGCTTGGACCTCCGCTCCCTCAGTGCCCTGGGGTTGAACCCTGCACAAATGGAACAACCAGATGTGAGGTGTTCAACCCCAAGACACTTAACACACCGAGTGTGGCCATCAGCCGGTGAGAGCTTATGGCCACACTCGGAGCATTTAGAAAATATGGACTTAGGCTGTTCAGCCATAGTCTCTAATATAACCTAAAGTTACAGAAAGTAACTTAAACAATAAAGAAGCACACAGGCCTCACACACACTCTACGCACTAGCGAGGGAGGGAATAAAATTACTACTGAAAATTAAATTAAACTAAAACAGTCAATAATAATAGGAAACCTACAACTTTCACACAAAAAAGTTAAAGAAGGAAAAAAATTCTCTATTTTTTAACAAGAAAAGTCTACTTAGCTGAGAGCTATGAAATCCACATCTAGTTACCAGCGCGGCAAACAAGATCTGAGGTCATGAGGGTAGAGCAGGGCATTATGGGTGAGGGGAGGAGCTGAGAGCTTGGATCCATAGCTGGAAAACTATGCCGGTTCGGATCCGATATCGGATCCATAACCCACAGGTTGCAGACAAATGAATATCCTACTTCAGATCATTATTTTCCTAATTTACTTAATTCTGGTGGCGATTTAGTTTCACTATTTTTAAGATAGACCCGAAGTACTGCCTAGGGAAAACGTGGCCATGACAATGGGCCATTTCTCTACTCTTTCCAGTGTTAGAGCAATCATTTTTCACACCCATATGCACTAATATAAGCTTAAAGTTGTGACCTTAGTTTACTAGCTGCTATTCTGACAGACTGCTTTTGAAAATGTACTGTGGTCAATGTGTTTTTAAAATGTATTTATTAAATAACACTTCTTGTTTTAAGCTCATCATCTTGTCAAAATAAAGTCACAGTTTAACAAAATGTGCTCCCTAAAACAGACATTTTTTTGCAGCTACCTGAACTTACAGGACCAAACCACACTCAAAGAAACCCAAATTCCAGGTGAAGCATAAGTGCAAGTTCTTGGGAGAAAAAAAATACAAAAGTCAAGCAAATTTAAACAAGAGATGCATAATCTTAAAAGGGAAGGATTCCACCTTTCCTTTTTTTTCCAAATCAGGGACCACATCATCATGCAAAAGGAAAACAAGTAATTCATTCTTATTTTATTATATGCAGTTGTATATTTTAGTGCATTGCCTTATTTTACCTTTCACTTACTAGTGGATATGCTTTGGCTGCTGCAACCAATGAAGCCCACTAGATGGCAATAATTCCCAATTGTATAGAATACAAGCTGCCACAAAACAAAAAAAAAGTGTCAGTTAACTATACTGGTCTACCTTTACTAAACTTGTTTAATTTAATGCAAATCTAACCTTCTACTTTTCATAATACAATAAATAGATGGAAACCGGAGTCATTGCTTTGTAAACAACCTGATACAGCTTTTTTTTCTCAGCTGCACATTAGTTCATACACACTCTTCTGGCCACAAAATGTCCTGGTTCTACGAAATAATCACATGCACTGCCATTACCATTCTGTGGCTGGTTGTCAGTCTGTTTCTTCTTTTGTTCATCTATTCATTATACTGACTCTTTTGTCTAAATAGGCTATCACAACCTCTAAAGGAATAAAGGTTTCTTAGGTTCATAGGTAGGTACTGGGCTATCTGCCCGAGGGCATTTATAAGCCTAGCCAGAGTGTGTCGGCTTTCGCCGCCCCATTGATTAATTAACTGAGCCTCTGTCAAGCAGAGCCAATGAAGTGATCCCAGGGGTGTACTTTCTGTTACCCATCCACTCATCAAGGCTTCTCTTGAAGAGTGTTAGTGAGGGGCTCTGCCTAATGTAGTTAGGAATTTTGTTCCAAAGCATGGGGAGTCTGTGACAGGAATCTATCCCTCCAGCATGTTCTATTTATTGTTGTGGTGAGGTTTAGCTCACTAGAGCGAGTGGCTCGCAGTGACTTGGATTTCTTTAGGTGGAAAATGTCCATCAATTCTGAGTTGGACATGGCTTTGTAAGTCAGGCAGAGATCACCTCTGAGTAAGCGATATGCCACTGAGTACAGCCGAAGTTTTTTCAGTCGGGCTGCATAGGACACATGTTTGAGACCAGTAATTCTCTTGGTGAGGTGCTTTTGTGGTCTTTCAAGCTGTTGGAAGTGTCTTGTGAGGTATATCCCAAATGGGGCATTGTACTCTATGATGGGTCTGATGAGTGACAAGTAGAGGGGCACTATAACCTCTATTTCTAGATGCGAACCTCTTAGTAATTAGATGGGCCACATAGACGGATTTCCTAACTACTTTGGCAATATGATTGTCAAAGGAGAGATTACTCTCTACCTGGGTCCCCAGATCTCTTATTACCTCTTCTGTATTAAGGGGGCTGCCGCCTATGTGGTAATTCGTGGGTGTTTTGTTTTTCCCAAACGGGATGACTATGCATTTTTTGGCATTTAACTTGAGGCCATGACTTTGACACCAGGTGTCTGTCTCAGTAAGGCCTTTTTGGAGGATGTCCGTGTCAGCCGGAGAGTCAATTATGGCTCTCAGTTTGCAGTCATCGGCGAACTTGGTTAGCCATAGTCCTCCTGTGTTTGCCTGTACGTTTGAGAAATATATGCCGAACAGTAGGGGTCCCAGAACTGAGCCTTGCGGGACACCACTTGTGACTGGTTTAGAGTCAGACCTGGAGCCCGCTATTCTTACCGTGTGAGTTCTGTCTGTAAGCCAGCTGGCAACCCATCTTGTGACGTAGGGGTTTATGTTTAGGCTGGTGAGTTTTTCTATAATACCCGAGTGAGGAATGGTGTCAAACTCCTTGGCGAGATCAAGGTAGGCTGTGTGAATCACCGTTCCCTCAACTATGGCCTTGGTAACTGTCTCGAAGAAGTCAACCAGGTTTAGCAGGCATGATCTGCCCTTAAAGCCGAACTGGGTCAGGTCAAGTGTTTGGAGGTTCCCAATGTCTTTGTTAATGAGTTCCATGATGATGCGCTCCATAGCCTTGCAGACCAGGCTAGTCAGACTTATGGGGCGATAGTTACCAGGGTCAGTTGTGGCTCCTCCTTTGTGGAGCGGAATAACCATTGCTGTGCGCCATTCTATGGGCATGTAGCCTGTGGAGAGGCTGAGGTTGAACAGCATGTTTAGGTGGGGGGTTAGTTCGTTCTATAGTTCATGCAAGACGCAGCATGGGACACCATCTGGCCCCATTGATGCTGTGTTTTTGGCTTTTGAAAGGGCTGTTTTCACCTGTGTTTCTGTGATTTCCGGGACACTACACTTTTCCGGTATTGTTGTGGGCCCTTTTGAAGGTGAGAGGGAGGTGAAGCTTGCACTGAATCTATCTGCCAGTATGTTGGCAATATCAGTAGGTTCAGTATATTTGTGCTATTTTGCACTATCTCAGAGCATATCTGCGAGTTGCCACTTAGATTTTTGACATAGCTAAAGAAGGCTTTGTGGTTATCTTTCGAGTCCTTGGCTATTTTTCTTTCAAAGTTAGCCTTGGATGATTTTATGAGGGACCTTAATTTCTTACTGATACTGATCAGGGATGTCTTTCCTTCTTGGGATTTGCTTTTTTTCTGACCTAGTTTCCTCCTTTTGTTGTATAACCTGTTTATGGCAGGTGTCCACCAGACTGGTTTCCTTCTCTTAGGGGAGTGAGTCTTGGTTTTGCTAGGGATGGCACGATCCATGCATCCTTGTAGGTGCTCAAAGAGTGCAATTGTTAAGGATTCTGCATCTTGGGCAGTGTTATCCTTTAGCGTGGGGGCTGTGAAACTTACCACAAGTAAGGTGAAGTTTGCTTTAGAAAAGTTTTTCACTGTGGTTTCCTTGGTTGGAGATGGTGGTGGGGTGTGGACATCCAGGGTGATTTGTTTATGGTCTGATCTAACCAGTGACTGGTTGACCTCTGGTACGGAGCACCTGTCGCCCATGTTGGTGATGACCAGGTCCAATATGTTGTGACCTCTGGTAGGGGAGTTTACCAGCTGAACCAGGGCATTTGAGCTGATAAATTCCAGGAAGCGCTGAGCCTGGGAGTTTGTACTCAAGTAGTTTTCCCAGTTTATGGCAGGGTAATTTAAATCTCCCAAGATCAGGGTGTTCGGTAGGACCTTCATGTTTTCCAGTGTCTCCAGGTGGTCCTGGGTCATGGAGGGTGATCTGTAGCAGGCCACAATTTGCATTGCAGATTTGCCCGATGTTAGTTGCACATGGATGATCTCAGAGGTATCATGCTGCGCCACCAACCTGGAGGTGTGGGTATCTTTGATAAATATGGATACACCCCCCCCCTTTGTGTTTCGGTCCGTGTTCTGTGGCCGAAATGTGTGGTATGAGTTGCAGCCCAGTAGTGCCGGAGTGCTCTCTGGAGCCTTGAACCAGGTTTCAGTTACTGCACAGATGTCGACGTTCTCTACACTTAGGAGTGCTTAGAGCATGCATTTTGAGATTTAAACTCCTGGCATTGAGTAGCATAACGCTAAGTTTTTTACTTGTGCTGTTTACGGAGGTGGGTTTGAATTTTGAGCCTTGCCTAAAAAAGGCACTATGGGAGCAAATTATTAGTAATGACAGACTCAAGATTCTACCTCTGAAAAACATTCAGTTTGGCAACAAGAGAAAAAAGCCTTTTCCAAAATATGTTCAAACTGCCTGGAACACGCTATTCCAACTTTTCAGAAAGAATCAGAACTACTCCTCATTTAAGAGAATTTCGCTTATCTACAGAAAGAAACATCCTGAGACACTGTTGACACTTGCACAACTACTACAGCCATGCACTTTACAAGCATCACTTTACATACAAGCATCACTTTACATACATCAAAGGAAAATGCGGTTGTGGAAGTAAGCGTGCCTTAACAGCAGATGTTCAAATGTTACCTGGTGATAATGTCTCATGCCTTGAAGACATTCTCTCCTGGGTGCCCTCAGATACAACCGACATGGAATTAGCAACCCAATTTAACTCCTCCTTTATTGACTCCCAACAAACTAACACTATCCTTCACTAACAACTCTGCAACTCCTCCTCAGCCTACCTCCACCCCTCCTCTCCCAACATCCCATGCCCCAACTCCCTCCTTTCTCCATCAATCCCATATCCTCCAAAAATTAAAACCTGGCTCCAATGCCCCTGATGACATTCCCTCCTATTTCCTAAAAGTTGCTGCTGAAGTAACTGCCCTCCCTGTCTCCATACTAATAAATCGTTCCATCTCAGAATGCCAGTTCCCCCAACTCGGGAAGAAGGCCTTTATTATCCCTCTCCACAAAGGCGGTAATAACAATGATATCATTAACTTTCACCCTATCGCCATCCTATCCCCCATTTCCAAACTACTCGAGAAGCGTGTCCACCAACAACTCTTACCCTATCTCATCAATTACTAGCTTCTAACCCCTACACGACATGGCTTTAGATCAGATCATAGTACCTCCACTGCCTTTCTGTCCTTCCTTGAAACAATCAACAAAGCCCGCAACTCCGGACACCTTATATCTACTCTTTTCCTTGACCTCTCGAAGGCCTTCAACACCATTTCCCACAACCTGCTTCTTTTCATACTCTCTAAACTAAACCTATCCTCCCCCTCCATCCACTGGTTCTGAAGCTACCTCACAAATAGGCAGCAAACAGTTAAATGGAAGAGAGCTACTTCACCCTTCCTCAACACTTCCACAGGCATCCCCCAAGGTTCCATTCTAGGCCCCCTATTATTCAATATATTCATAAATTATTTCTACCATGCTATACCAAAATCCAGACATTCAATATGCAGACGATTCCACTATAATCTCTTCCTCCCCTTCCATCACAACTCTCAACAATCTAACACAAGCCGCCTTCTCCTCTACTGAACAGTGGATGCTAGACATTCATCTTGCCCTGAATGCATCTTAAACCAAACTTATGCTATTCAACACCTCTAAAACCTCTTCCCTAGACAACAATCCTTCTTAATTACCAGCAAAAATAATAGCCCCCTAGAACTAGTCTCTGACACAAAACTGCTAGGAGTTATTATCGACGACCAACTAAAACTCGACAAGCATATACAAGCAACAATACAAAAAAAAAAAAAAAACTAGGTATGCTCTACCGTCATAGTCGCTTTATCTCTCCCACCACCAGAATTACACTAGACAATACATATCCCATCCTACCCCTTTTATACGGCATTCCCATCCTAACTAGCCTTCATTCTTCCCTTACTGCAAAACTGCCATCCTGTTATAACAAGATATGAAAATTTGCTGCTGGTCATAGAGCCTCCTCCCACCACTGTAACTCCCTTCACCAACTTAGTTGGCTAGAGCTACCTAACCTCCTCGCCTATACCCAGCTCATCCAAGCACACAAACTCATTCACAACTCATCTCTCTGGCCCTCCGTAGCAAACACCTTTGAAATGGATAAACCAGATAGATCACTCAGATCTAATTGCCAAAACCTAATTAAATTGCGTAAACCTTCATGTCCAGCTGGGAATCATCTGATGTCCTTCTCTCTAGCATGCCTTTGGAACTCTCTCCCTCCCTCCCTCTCAACAGTCTTTCCTTATTCAAAACCTCACTGCACTCCCACCTTACTTCTGAATGGAAATGCTCTTATGCTCATCCAACCTAAATTCGGACTATTCTGTTCCCTTTAATTCCTCCTAACTCATTTCTTGCCAATCACTACCTACTATAATACTCCATCCTCTGTGATGTTACTTACTTACAACTGAAAGATCCCCCCACAACAACCTCAAAAAAAAAAATAATAATAAATAAATACAAATATATATATATATATATATATATATATATATATATATATATATATATATTTGTATTTCCAACTGAATGATTCTTGTTGAATAACATTATTTTTTTGGAATGTATATCTTTTCCTTTTTTGCATTATGTAACACTTTGAAAAATGGATATCTGTACACATAAGTATTTGTACTTGGCTGTACTATGTACTACTACGGATTTTATACTTCCTCCCTATGTATTTGTATTTCTTTTTTGAGCTTTTCTCCCTAGGACTCCACTGAAAACGGGCTTCTTGCAGCCCAATGGACTATCCTGGAAAACAAGCTACAAATAAATAAATAAATCACTGCTGCAGTAGCCTTAGCTATATGGGTTATACGTCCCTGCCAATTATATTACAGCCATCCAGCTTCAAAAACTTCAGGGCACCTTCCACGCATTCAGTCTGTTAGCTAAGCTGAGTAAAACTCAGGTTTGGATGGCAAGCCCATCAAAGCTTTCATGCCAACAGAAACAGGGAGGCTAAAGCCATGACAACAATGCCAGGGATAACATTAATGTATTTATTTGACATTTGTTGACCAGTCTGGCTTACCTAGAGACCTTTTTCAGCAGAGGCCCAGGGAGAAAAGCTCCACAAATTTTACAAAGAATAACGCAGTAGCCATTATAAAAACTACATAGTTTACAGCGGAGAATAGATAGTTTTGAATCACAAGCTGAAGAAATGTACCCATTTGTTCAATAAGCTTTTACGAGCATAATAAAGGCAGTTGGACACAATTTTTTACAGGATATTTTCTTACAGCAAGACAACAACATGTTAGTACATTCATTTAAACAGGCAGTGTATATGGTACAGTGACAGCAGTTTGATAACTGGAGCAACTTAAGTACTTTATGCACAGTAAAGGTATTATACAAGAATTGAGTTTTAGTAGTCAAGAGTGAACATTAAGTTTGAGAGCAGAAATTTTCAGAGGGAAAGGAGTTTAGAGAGCAAGGAGGAGAGGGAGAAGAGGTACGGGTATAAAGCAGGGAAGTCCAACCTTTTGGCTTGCCAGGGCCGCATTGAGTGAACAGAAATCGTCTTGGGCCGCATATAAAATACATCATATAGTTAAGTCTTTCGCTGCCGCGGGCGACCAAAGTCGACCTCCTGGCTGTACTGTAAGTGCATGCGAACAATGAATAAATGCCTAATATTTGCCTTAAAATAAATTCTAATTCTCAGTCTAATTCGAATTCTTAATCTAACAGTTAACTCTGAACCCTTCCATTTTTATGAGATCATACCTCTTGATTTTGCTGGTTTCTTAAAGTTGTCTACATCTTCTGTCATGTCCTTAATGTCCATATGTTGTCCAAGGTGCTGATGTATTCTTCTGTATCCAATTCCACTGCAGTAGGTATGTCGTCACTACTGGGATACTGGACCTTCTTTTTGCAAAACTCGTGCACCCTCATGTGGAGGACTTAAAAGCCCCCCCCCCCCCCAGCCCATGGATCCCTGCAGTGCCCCAAAGATGATTACCCAGGTAGTGATGAATAATCTTAGGTGTTCCACCTTGGTGGTGGTGTGGAGAGACGCTAAAACTCTCTCCTCGTGTCTTTGAAGTAGACAAGATCCCGACACTGAGCAACATTTTATATCCACCAGGAATTATGCTTAAACGCTGTTGTCTTTCGGCTTTTTCCGGTTAGGGGTTGCCACAGTGGAACTCCGGTCCGCTAATGATTGGCAGTAGATTTTCACGAATGCCGAGGTGCCAGCTCAACGTTCAACCTTCAACGAAGGCATGCCCATTTACGCATGCCTTTTGAACGCCCATCCAACTACGGGGAGGACATGCAGACTCCACACAGAAGGCACTCCCTGCACTCCAGCAAAGAATCGAACGGGAGAACCTCTTGCTGTGAGGCAACAACGCTACCGCTGCACCACTGCGGAAGTACAGGAATGATGCTTAAATACACTGATAAAATTGGTTTCAGTATTTGGTTAGTAAATTGTGTCATTCAAATGGATCCAGTGTGTGCCTGTGGGTCAAAATGTTCAGCGGTCTTTTGACAAGTATAGCCTGCATGTTTAACTCTTCATTTTTCATGTACTGACTAAAAATCTTCTTAACTCCATAGTGTCTGTTTTAGGCCGAATTCACCTGATAAACATCCCAAAATAACAAATTCCAGTCCTGACAATATCTAGGTAGCATTGCTGAATGCCAGAAGCGTTAGTAACAGAATGCCTAAACTTGAAGCCATACTTGTTACGCTATATTATCCAGTGATAACAGGTGCCTATGCTAAGCTCATCCATGCTGCACACTCCTGTTTCTATGTTATTGTATAGTTTACATACTTATTCTTAAATTCTATATTTTAATACTATTCTATATACTTGAAGCCATACTTGTTAAGCAGGATATCATCAAGTAATAACAGATAAATAACATTCTTAAATTCTATATTTTAATACTATTCTATATACTTGAAGCCATACTTGTTAAGCAGGATATTATCCAGTGATAACAGGTGCCTAGGCTAAGCTCATCCATGCTGCACACTCCTGTTTCTATGTTATTGTATAGTTTACATGCTTGTTCTTAAATTCTATATTTTAATAATTTCTAACAAGCATCCCACAAAATACAACTAGGAACAGAAAACTTAGCCACTGAAATGGCAGTTCACATTTAATTAAAAAAAAAAAAAAAAAAATCATGAGAGCCTCCTAGGTATATAAAGTCACACACTAGCCTACAGCAGAACATCTGTACATATTAGTAATCAATATCTCTTAAGTTAACTCTTGTAGCATGCTTTAGTATGGAATCCATCTCACCTGTGTATCCCCCACCATTTTATTTACTCAGAATGACATCTTTAAGTTGATAAACTTCACAGTTGTGATATCTGTCAAGACAGGGAATTTATGAGCAAAAGCGATGCATTAAAACAGGAAAGAATCCATATACTTCTGGCAGTTCAAACTCATCCTTGCATTTCCCTGCATAAAGCATCTGGAGAGACCCCCACACACACACACACTTTCAGTAGCCAAGGTACCATAGTAACCAATATTACACAGAAAAATGTGTTGCAACTAACAAGCAACACACAATTCAGCATGAGATGCTGACATACTGCGATGGTGGTGCTGCGGTAGCGTTGTCGCCTCACAGTAAGACGTTGTCCTGTTCGATTCTCAGCTAGAACGTCTTCTGTGTGGAGACATGCGTGAATGGGCGTACCTTCGTTGAAGGTTGTGCGTCAGGGCTGGCAACTCGGCACGTAAAAATCTACTGCCAATCATTAGCGGACCGGAGTTCCACTGTGGCAACCCCTAACCAGGAAAAGCCAAAAGACACAACAACAAAACTTCAATATAATCCTATAAACCAGTTCTTTACTCCTCCTCCACCCCCAAGCTGCAACCATAAGCGATGCATTAAAAAGCAGTATATTACATTTAAATAATTATTTATCAAATTAACTGAAATAGGGCACCGGTATTTAACAATATACTAATCATATAAAAATTCACTGTCCTAATTAGAATTCTGACTTCAGTTACACCAGTTAATTCACAATTGCTTATGTAGGATATAATAGTATAACAGCCTACCAGACATTTGAAGCTTCACTTTATCAGAATTAAAGTATTGAATTTGCTAACAATTTCAGGAATTCTGTGAAGTCTGTCTGCAAGAAAATAGCTAAAAATCTCACATCACCACAAACACATTATATGAACAGGTCCAGGACTATTTACCGAATGCACAATTTATCGAAACACAAACACTCGCGCACAGTTTTGTGAAAGTGCCCTTTCACCGAAAATGCACTTTCGTGAAACAGAAATTAAAAAAGTAAAAAAATTGCAAAAGGGCTGTTGGTGAGATTGCGGCACAGTGGGGATAAGGGAATATTTCCTATTCACCACTGTAGTGCAATCTCGGATTGAGAATATAAAAGTAAGGGGGTGTGGGGGCTCCCCCCCCCCGCATAAACGTGATTTTTTTTTTTCAAGTTTGTTATTTTTTTATGCCTGGTGTTAGAGCCATGGCCTCAAGCTCAATGCCAAAAAGTGAAGTGTCATTCCCTTTGGTAAAAACTCTGTACCCATGAACTACCACATAAGCAGCAATCTACTTAACACCAAATGGGTGATAAGAGACCTTGGGACCCAGGTGGACAGTAGTCTCTCCTTTGATAGTCACATCGCCACAGTAGTCAGGAAGTCCTTCTACGTGGCACACCTCATGATAAAAGGGTTCTCATCCAGGAAAAAAACAGGTCATTGTTCCCCTCTACTCGACACTCATTAGACCCATTATAGAGTACAATGCCCCTTTTGGAATGTACCTCACAAGATATCTGCAGCAGCTGGAAAGGCCACAGAAGTACATCACAAAGAGTATGACTGGCCTCAAACAAATGCCCTACACCGACCGTCTCAAAAAACTCCAGCTTTACTCCATAGCATATCGCCTACTCAGAGGTGACCTCTGCCTAACATATAAAGCTATGTCAAACCCAGAGCTTTTGGACATACTACACCTAAAGAAAGCCCAATCCCTCTGAGCTACACGCTCTAGGGACCTAAACCTTGTCACCACAATAAACAAGACTTGCTGGAGGGATAGATTCCTGTCCCAGAGACTTCCCAAACTCTGGAAAGTACAGTTTTGTACCTACCATAAATGCAGATGTTCGAGTGCTAATACAGCTGCAGTAATCACAGATGGGTTTTCAGCCATCAGGCGGTCCCTCGGTCGGCCGAATTCCAAAGTCTTGGTCCGGCGTCGGTTGTCGTCGCTTACTCTTCTGACGTCAGTAAGGCCAGAGTATATAAGACACAGCCGACGCCATGTTCTTCAGTCTTTCTTGCCCCAGATGTCAGGTGCCCCCAAAAAGAAGACAATACATAAATAAGGCTAATCTACATATGCAAGCAATGCAATGTAATGCAAAATCAGTGTAAGCAAGCAAATAAAACATAGCAGGATAACCCAGTCAGGTGGTATGAAGAGGTTGTTAGGCCCCATGCCTTTACCAAGTGGGGAAGGAGGGAGGGAAACCTGTACTGCAGCTGTATAAGCACTCGAACATCTACATTTATGGTAGGTACAAAACTGTACTATGTTCATCGTGCATACAGCTGCAGTAATCACAGATGGGTAGAGTCCCAAAGCTATGCATAGGGTGGTAGGTACTATGAGGAACTGGATTGAGCCAGAATGCCCTGCAAAACAGCAGTGGCAAAGCCTGCTCTTGTTCTGGAATATAAGGGTAGGTGGTAGTGTTTTGTGAAGGTATGTACAGAACTTCCCAAGTGGCTGCCTCCAAAATATCCTTAGTAGGAACGCCTCTGAGGAAGGCTGTAGAGGTGGCTGTGGCCCTGGTGGAGTGAGATCTGATACCAGTAGGGACAGATTTCCCATGATAGGAATAACAAAACCGTATGCAGTGGCCAATCCACTTGGAAATGGTCTGTTTGGTAACTGGTTTCCTTGAGCCCACGGCTCTGACATAGGACACAAAAAGTTGTTCTGATTTCCTGAAGGACTTTGTTCTGTCCAAATAATAACGTAGCTGCCTATGGATGTCTAAAGTGTGAAGCAGCCTCTCCCCTTTGCTTTGAGGGTTAGGATAAAAGGTAGGTAGGTGTATGGCTTGATTTAAGGCTACCCTGGATACCACTTTTGGCATAAAAGATGGGTTGGTGAAGGGAAACCCTGTCCTGATGGAAGATGAGGAAGGGCTGCACCGCCATGAGGGCCTGTAGTTCAGAAACCCTACGAGCTGAAGTGATGGCCAGAAGGAAAGCTGTTTTCCAGGACAAATGTTGCAGATCTGTTGAGGCAGCAGGCTCAAAGGGAGGCAATGTTAATTTTTCTAGTATGCAATTAAGGTCCCAGGCTGGTATTGGTTGCTTCCTTGGAGGTCTTATATTCTTAGCCCCTCTGAGGAACTGTTGTAAGAGTGGGTGAGAGAATAAAGGAGGATCCGTGTTGAATTCTGCAGAAATGGCTGAGGCATGTATTTTTATGGAAGAAAATGAAAGTCCACTGTTCAGCAGTTCAGCTAGGTACTGTAAAACCTGAGGCAAGTTCAATTTTCTAGGGTCCTGGTCTCTTTTCTCATTCCAACAGCAAAACCGCTTCCATTTTGCGGAGTAAGCTTTTCTAATAGATGGTCTTCTGGCCTCCAAAATGACATCCTGCACCTCCTTGGAGAGTAGGGACTGTTGTGGTGTCAAGGAATTTTCCATGCAGCGAGGCTGAGTGTTTTCAGCTGACTGTGAAGAGTTTTGTAGCTGTTCTGAGTCAGTAGGAGAGGCATTAGAGGCAGGGACCAGGGAGGAGTATGTGTTAGGTTCCTCAGGAGTGGATACCAGTGTTGCCTTGGCCAATCTGGAGCAATCAGTATCATCCTCGGTTTGTCTGTTCTTGCTTTCAGAAGCACCTTGGGCAGAAGGGGCAGAGGTGGGAATGCATAAACTGTCCATGCTGTCCAACTGAATGAAAGGGCGTCCACTTTCCAGGCCTTTGGATGAAAAGTCCTTGAACAAAACTTTTTCAGTTGATGGTTCCTGTGGGAGGCAAAAAGATCTATGTCTGGCCTCCCCCACGCTTGGATTATCTCTGTAAACACCTGAGGATGTAACTTCCATTCGTGTGGATCTGTCATATTTCTGCTTAGAGTGTCTGCCAGTGTGTTTTCCAGTCCTGGCAAGTACTGTGCTTGAAGTTCGATTTGTCTTTCCAGAGCCAAGTTCCAAAGAGTCATGGCTAGTCTGCACAAGGGGTATGAATGTGTTCCTCCTTGTTTGTTTATGTACCACATTACTATGGTGTTGTCTGTTCTTATCTGTAATTGTCCTGGATGCAGGAAGTCCTTGAAAGCTGTAATTGCATTTATTACTGCTAGCATTTCTTTTTGATTGATGTGAAGGTGCTTTTCCTTTTGGGACCATCTGCCCTGAATGCACCCGTCCTTCATGTGCGCCCCCCAGGCGTAATCTGAGGCGTCTGTGGTTATGACTTGTTTTGCTTGAGGCTTGCAGAATGGAAGGCCTGTGTTTACTTGACATGCTTGGGCCCACCATAGAAATTCCTTTTGCAAACATGGAATTATTGGTATAATTGCTTCCAAACTGTGACTGTGTTGAGACCATAGATTTTTTTAGGTACCATTGAAGTTTCCTCATATGCAGCTTTGCACATGGGATTAGAAGAATGCAAGATGCCATGAATCCCAGAGCCTGCAGGATTTTCCTTGCAGTAAGCCTGGTACTTTTTGCTAGTGTTTTGAAGTACTGAGATAGTTGCCCTTGTTTTTCTGGCGTAAGATATGCCATCTGGGTGTTTGTGTCCAAGTTGGCACCCAGGAAGGTTATTTTCTGAGATGGTGTTAGTCTTGATTTCTCCTTGTTGATGGTATATCCCAGAGAAAGCAGTAACCGTGTCACATATGCCAGATGTTCCAGTAGTATGTTTGCTGTCCGCTTGGATCAGGCAGTCGTCCAGATAAGGGTAAATTTGTATCCCTTGAAGTCTGCAGTAGGCAATCACTGATGCCAGGCACTTTGTGAATACTCTGGCAGTAGATAAGCCAAAGGGCAATGCAGAGAATTGATAGTGGATTGAACCTGCAAGAAATCTGAGGTATCTTCTGCAGCTTTGTCTGATTGGGACATGCAGGTATGCCTCCTTGAGGTCCAATGTTACCAGCCAAAACTCCTTGCCCAGCATGGGAAGAAGTTGCTGTAATGTGAGCATCTTGAATTTTGGCACGAGTAGGAATGTGTTTAGGATGGATAAGTCCAAAATGGGTCTCCAGTCGGTTCCTTTTCTTGGTACCAGAAAAAGCCTTGAATAAAAACCTTGACCTTGTTGGTGTGTAGGTACCTTTTGTGTAGCTCTCATGTTTAGGAGCTTTGAAATTTGCAGTTGTGCCTCTGCCCTTTGATTTCGTGGCAGGTTTGGCATGCCTCTCATTTTTGGAAGAGTGTGAAATTGAAATTTGTAGCCTCTGTTTATAATGTCCAGTATCCATTTGTCTGTTGTGACAATATGCCAATTGCTTGCAAATAATGCTAGTTTCCCTCCCAAAGGTGCTGTCAGCTGAGACTTGCTTGGCATGGAAAAGAAGGAGTCATTGGGTTTGCTTCCTGTATTGTTGTGCACTGTCTTCACCACCTCTTGGTGCTGGAGATTGCCATTGTCTGCTTCTATATGATCATTGTGATTGTCCTCTGCCCCTTGTGCGTCTGTATCTACCTCTTTGGGGCTTGTCAGTGGCTGGAAAGGACCAGTTTTTTGAAGGCCAATTTCTGCTAAAACGTGGTGGTTGGACCTGTAAGAAAGCCTTGACAGTTTGCATAGATTTGGCTTTTTCTTCCATTTTCCGTAGTATGTCCTCAGCATTAGTACCAAATAGTACATCCTTTTGTAAAGGAGCATCAAGTTTAGCTTTCACATGATCAGGTAAATTTTGTTCCCTAAGCCAGGCATGTCTGCGAATGACTGATCCTGTAGCAGCCGCTCTACTGGAAGCCTCTAGGGCATCATAACCACATTCCTCTAGGGCATCATAACCACATTGTAAGGTGCGTTTACCCACTTGCTCCGCACTATGCATCATATCCTGTAACTCTTTTAAATCTGGTTGTTCAGGTTGAGACATTTTGTTCCTTAATTGTGATAACAGGTACTGTTGATATTTAATCATATGAAACTGACAGTTTAAGGCCCTCATGGCTAGGGTGGCCGAGGTATATACCTTTTTACCCCACCTTTCTAGAGATCTAGATTCCCTTTCTGCAGGGAGTGGATTCTTGGCAGTGGAGGCCTTTAATCCCTTGGGGGCTTGTGAAATGGTTTCAGGGTCAGCATTATGGCCTTTGTAGAGAAATTGGTGAGAGCTGGGTACTCTGTAATACCTATCAGGTTTTACTGGTGCAGGAGGCAGAGAATCAGGGTTAAGGCAAGCCTCCGAATAGACATCATCCAGTACATCCAAAACAGGGGGTATAGCCAGAGGTCTGTGCTGAGGTAACCAAAGAAATTCCCCAAGTCTTTTCTTGGAATCTGAAAAGTCTTGGCCTTCCCAATGGAAGTGTTCCCTCAAAGTGTGCAAGGTTTCCCCAAAGGAAAAATCCTCAGGAGGGGATACAGAAGGAATGGACTGTTCTGCATCCGAATCCTCAAAAGGGGAGTAAGAGTGATCCTCTGCATCAGAATGTTCTGATAAAATGGATCCCTGATCAGAAGAGGTAGATTCTTCCTCCACTCTGGGTCTCGTCAGGAGGGGGCTGAGAACCTCTAGAGTAATTAAATCCTCAGCCATTTTAAGCATCTGTTTCTTAGGCATGGGTCCAGGAGATGGGCCCTGTGCAACAGGCCTCGTGGGATGTCTGGCTGCTTTGGATTTAGTAAAAGCCTTTATAGAAAAAAAAGATGAGGGCCTAAATACACCATGGGTGGAGGTGGACCTGTCCACATTAGTAGGCTCGACATTAGCAGGGGCTTCGGTTGTAGTCTGGGAAAGGGCCGAGGACCCAGCGGTCTCGGGTGCAGAGAACACCGCCAAAGGAGTGTCGTCAGTAGTCAGGGACTGCAAAGGCGTCTCGCTGAGAACCGGACCACGTGTAGCCTGTTTTGGCATGGTGTCGGTCCTTTTCCTTGCGTTTTTTGGACAAAATGGTAGTCGGAGTGTCCGACGACATCTTATAATCAAAAGCTTTACCAAAGTAGTGTTGGGCGAACTCCGCCCGACGCTTGATAGTGCGTTTATTGACAGCCCGAGACGTCGTGGTCTGGGCCCAAACAAGGTATGCAACGGGAATGGAAATCCTTATGCGGTATTTGCTTCCCACAAGAAATACAATTATTAACTTTTTCTGACATCGGTCTGAGGCAAGAAAAGTTTCCCCAACGGGGTACTTAGCTTTAAAGAAGACTTCGGTTCCAATTTTTTTTTTTTTTTTTGTAATTCAGGTGCTGGCCGACCGGCACTTGCGAACTGCTTCTGCTTCGGGCACCACGCGGCAAAAAAGACTGAAGAACATGGCGTCGGCTGTGTCTTATATACTCTGGCCTTACTGACGTCAGAAGAGTAAGCAACGACAACCGACGCCGGACCAAGACTCTGGAATTCGGCCGACCGAGGGACCGCCTGACGGCTGAAAACCCATCTGTGATTACTGCAGCTGTATGCACGATGAACATCAGTCTACCCATCTATGTCAAGCAAAGTTCTTCATTAGCACTCTTCAAGAAAAACCTTGATGAGTGGATGGGAAATAGGAAATACACCCCAGGGAACACTTCTGTGTCTCTGCTCGACAGTGGCACAGAAAAATAACTTTCTTGGGTGGCATAAGCCAGGGAATCTTGTTGGCTAGGCTTAAGTAGGCCCTTGGGCCGATAGCCTAGTACCTACCTATGAACCTATAATTTTTGTTGAAAGCAATTTCACGAAACTGTGCACAAGCGTTTCTGTTTTGGTAAACAGTAATTTCGGTATGTTCATATGAATCTAGGACTACAATGTCCATAAAGCTTAGAAAATCTTCATCATTTGTAGATCATGACTATAAAGGTTTATACTCAATAAAAAAAACATTTGTGTAAGTCTGACCACTAATACGATTTACCCACTTATTTTCCACTGTCACACTGGGTACACTCATACCTTTCAACCTCTTAGAGCACAAAGTCTGTTCAAAGCCATAAATAAAAGTGGGACAAAGGCCCAAAAATAGGGACAGTTTTTAAATATTGCTACTACAGACTTAGAAAGCTGACAGAACAGGTTTTGTATCAGCATAAATTTTCTGAAGGGTATGAATTCTGAAACTTAAATGACTGTCAATTAATAATTTGGTACTAGTATGCCAGAAAACCACAGTTTTATGAAAAACAAGCCAACAATATTAGGCAAAATTCTGGACATTCTGCAAAAATCTGTACAGTTGAAAGGTATGGTACACTTTGTGATCTCTGTTTGGTCACCTCTTTCCCCATTAATAGTACCCTATCTCCAGGTACATATACAAAACCATATTGATCAGCCATGTCTGTTGATTTGTACATCTTCAAACAATATCAGCCCAGCAGGAAAAGGACTTATAAGGGCTATGGATATATTCAGCTTGAATGTCAGAACTCGCAAACGATAAGAAACAAAAATCCAGACATTCTTTGAAAATCTGTACAGTTGACAGGTATGTTAATTCAGTAAAACACTCTGTTTCTCTCTCTCATGCACACACACATACACATACTCTTCTTTTACTTTCACGCACACAAACATTTTGCTTTCATGTATGCACTCACTCAATCCACACTTGCCTATTAATACAGTTAGGTGCTGTCCCTTTCAAAGGCAAAGACTGCAAATCCGTACATGAATCCGTCTTCAGCACGAACACACACACACACACACACACACACACACACACACACACACACACACACACACAGATTCTTTGGTGTAAAATAACACAGCGCGAACACACAGATCCTACTTCTGTGGGAAAAAAACAAAACGGGAAGGGTGCTTTGGTGCATGCGCACACCGACATTGCAGTTACAGGTCACGGGTGCAAAAAACAAACGAAAAAAGTGCTTTGGCGCATGCATACACTGAAGTTGCAGTTAAAGGTCGCGGGCCACATGGAAGAGCTCCGACGGCTGCAGGTTGGACACGTCTGGTATAAAGGATTCAAAACTGTCCTTTTTTCTTATCTTCACAAGAAATGAGCAGCTGATAAGAAGGCAATTAGTAAGTCACTTTTCCGTGTTAAGAGCCTCGCATCACCCTGATGAGCTGGTACAAACTGATAAAAAAGTTGGCTTTTCTAGCACAAAATTAAGATCCCAAGGAACAGCCACCCATTTCTTAGGTAGCTTCTTATGTAACACCCCTTTCAAAATCATTTTCACGTGAGGTTACATTAAAACAAAGGGGATCCATGGGCAGATATGCTGAAATGGCAGACAAATGAAACTTGACTGAGGAGTAAACACAGGCCATAGGACAGTAACTCACAAATACTTTGGAAATAGAGAAATGCTAGCCCTAAATGGGTTGCTGGTTCTTTTGTTGGCACCAACTAGAAAACCTTTCCATTTGCTAATACACAACTTTCTAATCCCAGGCCTTAACACCTGCTGCACATCCTCAGAAAACAGGTGCCTAAAATGTATTACAATTCTATCATCCAAACAGTCAGCTGTAGTTTTTTTGGGCTTGGAATATATCAAACACCCCTGACCTTGTGTGAGTAAATCCATTCTATGACAATTGCCCTCTGGTCATTCCATTTCCAAAAGAAGGGGGAATCACTGTTGCCTGGGCCAAAAGGGAGTCATCACAAGTTACTTATTGATTAATCAATGGCTTGCTTTTGTTTTCAGCGGAGGCCCAGGGGAAAAAGCTCCACTACAATACAACTGAACACTGACAATGACATCTAATGTACAACCCGATACTTGAGCATGGGAAGTGGCAGTTTTTTGAAATCAGTAGTGGAATTATATACAAACAGGCACAGTCTTACAATGCCAGTAAATTACATTATCGATACAGTACTAAAACACAATGTAGGTTGCAATTTTATGCAGTTCTTCTGTTTTACAAGGAATAAACAGTACAGCAAGGAAAGCAGTTAGAGAAGTCCTTCAAAATCTTCAGAATGCCCCTGAATATTAAAGGGTGGAAAAGTACGTAGGAATATTCCTGCCAAAGGGAATGAAAATGCATCCATTTTTCAGGCTTTTTTGTATGGAGTCCTGGAGCAAACTTTTGCCAACTGACTTCTGTAAGCAGAGGCAAACAGACCTACTTGAGGTGTTCCCCACAGACAAATTCTTAGAAGACCCACTGATTCAGTTTTCACTTGTGAGGGACAGGCCTTGTCCTGCTCAGCTTGTCCGTCACACAATTTTGCTGTGACAGTGTATAAGATGCTTGTAGAGTGAGACTGTACTGACAAGTTGCATCTCAGGCTACCATCATTAGCCTGTATACAATGTAAGATCTGGATCCCCATCAAGATGCCTATAGAGTGAGACTGTGCTGAAAAGCTAAATTTCAGGCTACCATGGCTAGTCTGTACACACTGCAAGATCGGGATATCCATTGTTTATGTACCATATTACCGGTGTTGTCTGTAAATACCTGAAAAACTACTAAGACCACGAATGGGTTGAAAAAATTTACAGCATTTATAACAGCTAACATATCTTACATTTGTGTGCTTTAGTCGGTCTTTTTTATTCCAAAGACCTGCACTTTTATCCACAAAGACATTGCTCCCCAAGGAAGGTCTGAGGCATCTGCTGTGACTTACTGAGCTGGTCATGAATGGAGTATCGGAGACCTGGTGTCGGAGATATTTGGCGTTTCCACCACAAAGTCTCCCTTTTTCACAAATCCGAAAAACTGGAATTTAAAATGTCAAGGGATGTTTATGCTGGTACACTAGGAATTTCAGATACTATTGGATTTTTCTCATGTGAAGTCTTGCAAGAGGTATCATGAGTATTACAGATGTCACAAGACACAAAATCCCAAAGAATTCCCTTGCCAAGGTGGTAGTCCAAGTAAAAAACTCAGGACTATAATTAAATACAGAAACTTTTTTTCCTGTGGAATAAAAGGTCTCTGAACACAGGTGTCCAGGAGATAGCCCAGGAAGACAATCCTGTGAGAAAAAGGAGACAAGATTTCTGTAGGTTCTCTTGGCATCCTAGCGTAGGAAAACCTTTACCCAACTGAGTAATTCCTGACATTTTGGTAAAGATTTTGCAAAGATGATCAAGTTGTCTAAATATGAGAAAATGTGACTACCTTGCAGTCTTGCTGTACGCTATCACAGAAGCCACTTTGTGAGCACCCCTGGAGCAGCAGATGTGTAAAGGGTAATACAGAGAACTGATAACGTGATCCAGACACACAAAACCATAAAAACATCTGAAATCTGAATCTACAGTAATGTGACAAAGTTATCTTTGAAATCTAAGATCACTAAACTCGAAAGGGGAACAAGGGGTAACAAGCTGTGAAGAGAGAGCATTTTGGACTTGAGAAGTATCACAGTGATTGAGCAAAGAAGGATCTAAAACTGGTCTCAAAGAATCTTCTTGTTTGGCACCAGGAATACCCTGAAATAAACTCTTCTCCTATCTGAGGAAGGAGGAAGAGGAACAGCTTCTATCAGCCACTGTACAAACGTATGCCGAATGACAGGAGGGGAAAGAAGAGTCTGGTCTGGCGGGTAATGAGGAATCCCTCTGCAAGGGTGGGAGAGACTCCAACTGCCATATGTAACCTTGACAGATTACTCTCAGAACTTATCAGTCTGAAACTACCTGTTGCCAAAGAGAGACATGGAGCTTCAGAGTTTCTGGAAGGATTAAAGAGCTACTAGGGTAAGACGGCGATTAGGAATGTCCTTTGTTTTGGGAGGTTTCTGCTTTCTTTTTGGAACATCCCTGACATTAGTATTTAAAAATTTACTTTCCAGCAGCTTGCTGAGACTGTTTATTTTGCTTTCTTAATGAAAGCTGTAGAGGGAGCATTGAATCCCTTGGCAATCATACATACTGAAGGAGGGCAGAAAAATCTGAGAGATCCTGTGACAGCTTTCCTCTCTCATCTAACTTTTAACCTCTGCAGCAGAGTCCAAAAACTAGTCCTCTGTCTAAGGGAAATTCAAAATCTCATTTTGACATTCACTGGGAGTTTTAGAGAAAGCAGCCAGGCAAACCTGCTCTTCATAATGGTTCCAGTGGCAGTAGCCTCAAAGTGGATTCAGCAAAATCATAAACACTTTTCAAGCAGTGGTTGTCACTTGAAACACAGATTTCTTCTCACATGAGAAAACCAACACCAAATCATTCTCACAAGAGGCGAGCCACAAACTTCTAACATATGATCTTGGTAGCTGAGCACTCTAAAAACAAGTGTTGCAGAATACTTTCCCCAAATTTATTAAAATTCTTTCCAGCCTTGACAGAAGAGGGATTAGTATTAAACCATATGTTTAGCTGGATTCACTAAAGCAATAACTACTGGGTCATACCTGTAATGAGTGTGTAAAAACTTAAAAGAGAGACAATTTATAAAGTCCATCTGCTTTCCTGGACAGTAGGCCAGCTATCATGGAAGTTGCAGGCTGTGACAAAAACATACTCCCAAGCAGACAGGACAGGAAGAATAGGTGTAGGTACTGGCAATTCCAGATGCAACAAATCACATTTCCTGAGGAACTGAGAAACATCATGGTTTTTTCTCACTGACACAAATGACTCATTCAAGAAATAGTTTCCGAGAAAGAGAATCTTTTAAAACTACTGTCCAAAGCCAACAGTTTCCCTCAGAATCTGAACCAGAATTCCGTGGAGACAACACATGTGCTTTCACAATCATTTTGAGGTTCAAACTCTTTAATCTCTTCGGAAAATGAAGACTCCTTTTTTCTTTCTTTTATAAGAAACAGCCATATAGGCAGGGTTAAGGGCCATACCTCTCAACTGTACTGAATCCCTCAGAATTTCCTGTTTTGGGGTGCAAAATAATAGGGTGCCATGAATTCCTGAGTAGTCCCTTTGAATTTTGTTTGTTTTTTTTTTTTTTTTTATTTACATTTTTTAGTTGATGCCAATGGTCAGGAGGAGTTAACTTAAAGAAAAAAAAAAGTTGTTTACGGCTGCAGGCGACACTGTGGCAGCCAAACAGCACATTTTTTGCATCATCGAATTCAGTCAATGTCTTACATGTCTAAGACATTAGGTCACATGGAGCAGTACTATTATTATGTTTAGAAACATGTACTGAAACAGTTATGTATACATTCATCGGGTTTACAAATATCAATGTAAACTGAAGAAATTAATTACCTTACACAAAGCACTGTAGCTTATTACTGAATTTTTAGTTTACAGGAAAGTGAATTATTTTATGAACATAAATGTGAAAAAACTAGCAGGAAAACTCAGCTTAGACAAAACTAACCCCAAAGCTTTAGAGTGATGAAAAATGACAATAAAGTTTCTGTTCTTCAAGATTTTTTTACATTAATTAGGTCATTCGTGGAAATGACTGGGATTCTAACCATGCAATTCACATGCCAGTGAGCGCAAGGCATCTGCAGATTTTTCCCACTAGCAATCTGTTTTATGCTTAGTTGCAGACACTTATTAGCCTTCCCTTAAAATAAAATAAATAATGAAAATACAAGGTAATCATTTTTGTTCCATGCTGACCCTCTACTTGCATAGTAAAAAGCAGGGTAACTTTAGCTGAATAGTGTATCAGTCCCTTACATAACACATACGTACAAACAGAGCACTATCAATTTCCTTCAACACGCTTTTAGAATCCATACCTCTCAACCTCTTAGCGCAAAAAACCTAGACAAAAACAAAAATAATAGTGGGACAAAGCCCCAAAAATAGGGGCACATTTTAACTATTACACTTATAAACTTAAAAAGTCATTAGAATAAAATATCTTGTGTTCCCACACATTTTCTGAAGGATATGAACCGGTGGTGCAGCGGTAGTGTTGTTGCCTCACAGCAAGAGGTTCTCCCATTCGATTCTCGGCTGGAGTGCGGGCAGTGCCTTCTGTGTGGAGTCTGCATGTCCTCCCCGCGGTTGGGTGGGCATTCGAAAGACATGTGTAAATGGGCGTGCATTCGTTGAAGGTTGAACATCGAGCTGGCACCTCGGCGTTCGTGAAAATCTACTGCCAATCATTAGTGGACCGGAGTTCCGCTGTGGCAACCCCTAACCGGGAAACGCCGAAAGACAACAACATGATGTTTGAAACGCAAATGCCTTTTATTATTTAGTGAATTCAATCCTCCCTGATTTGCCACAAAATCAGGAAAACCACAAATTTTATGAGGAACAGACTAAAATGAGTCAAAAAAATATGGACATTCTGAGAAAACCTGGAGAGTTGAGAGGTACGAGTGAGCCTATGTAGTCAAGCAGCGTATAAATGATCTTAAACGTCATCATCTAAAGCATTAGTATGACACGTTTGGTTAAGCTGTATATTGTGTGCAGCATGTGTGTATTTGCATCCCCCTTCATCCAAAGCTTCAGGAGTGTAGTCAGAATTTTATATTTTGTACTAGGATCTCATACTGTTTCCTCCCACACCACCTATCAATTCAAAAAAATGTGCTCAAATCTCATAATATTTCCACTTACACATTTAAAACATGGAGAAGCTAATTTCGGCCTTAGCCACTTATAACCATAAAAAAGTCATTAGTATCAGGTAAGCATGTGCTGTACAACTGACACGGTCTACAGTTTTAACGCTCTCTGCACTTCAAGTTATTAATTTTTTGAAATATATTAAGAAAAATGTACTCAGTGGACATTGAGTATACCTAGTTACACTCTTACACAGCTTAAGTAATGGACTACTGCGACCTATTACTAGGACACAAGTGAACACTCCATTCTGTCGTCTCTTATGGAAGTTGGGATATTTCTTCTTGCAGTTACAGCTTTTGCTAGGCACGTGGACGGTCAGTGCTGAACTAAAATTTCCAATAATCCCTTTGTAATACCGGCCCATAGCAAATATATTTATCCTCGTTGAAGGGATAAAGAAGCAAGTGCAATAAGTTTAAAAAAAAAAAAAAAAAAAAAAGAAGAAAACAAAATATCATGGTTTGTGCTAAGTAAATACATTTTATTGCATACTTTCCTCATTAACATAATTTTAAGAGAGGAAGTATATTATTAGTATCTATTCCATATATGAACCAAATTGCATACCTGATCTATTACAGCTTTATAATCAGATTTAAAATAAAAGCCATGAAGAAAGAAATGCATGTCAACTTTTACTTTTAAGATAAAACATTGACAAGTTCCTGAAGAATTAAGGGACTTATCAGATTGTGATTACCAGACTTGGTATACCTCAGTTTCTCTGTTTTGATTATGTGGATTGTTTTCTGAGTCTTTCCGTCTTCTTTGTAGCTTTGAGAAGCATTGTGTTTTAAGTTACTTTTGTGCGGGGGTGGGTGGAGAATGGGATCAAATGGTGCGTTACCTCCACTTACTGAAGTGTACTTACTCGAGTCACTTGACATGGGAGCACAAGCATACTGGCAGTAGTTTATTGGGCAACAGTTACTTAAAATGGGCTGTTATGCAAATACCTCAGTCTGCTGCTTCTGAAGTAAAATTGGATGTGCACCTGTTGTAGGTACATGGGTATTGTATTTTGCGGAAATTTTTTTTTGGTTTTAGGTTACACTTTTAGGGTTAATGAGGATAGTGTTTGTAGGATATGGAAGGGCATACCTCTCAGATTCTTTATTCAAGAATATGGGAGAAAGTCAAAAATAATGGGGGTGAATTAAGCCCAGAATCAGGGAAAGTTTTTAAATTTTGCTCTGGTTCACTTACTAAGTTAATAGAAAAACATTTTGCATTATCATGCATTTTTTTCTGAAAAATAAGAGGTAAGAAACTGCAAACTCTGGCATTATTGACTGAATAATTCAAGGGATGGGTGAAAGTTCAATGGTGGTTTACTGGCCCGACACCATGTTGCCCTACTGGATGTGGTAAATGGAGGCATGAATGCCTTGGCGGCTCTTATGCCTGCATAAAGCTGTATGCCTTACAGATGGTGATCTAGTGATGAAAGGTCTTGTGAGAAATCAGCTCCATCTGTAGGAGGAAATTGGTTCATGTTCATTTAATGATTTATAACAATCAGTGCATGCCAAGATTATATATTACCCATTCTGAAGGTGGTATGGTCTTCCGCGTTGTTACCATACAGCAAGAGGTTCTCCCATTTGATTCTCGGCTGGAGTGCAGGGAGTGCCTTCTGCATGGAGTCTGCATGTCCTCCCCGTGGTTGGGTGGCCGTTCGAAAGACATGCATAAATGGGTGTGCCTTCGTTGAAGGCTGAACATCGAGCTGGCACCTTGGCTTTCGTGAAAATCTACTGCCAATCATTAGTGGACTGGAGTTCCGCTGTGGTGACCCCTAACCGAGAAAAGCCGAAAGACAACAACAACTTTTATACTGGGTCAAAAGGATCAGCAGACTAACTCACCTACAAAATTATCAACTTACCAAATAAAATAACATAAAAAATAAAAAACTTGACCTTTTGAAATAGTGAATAAGCCAAAGTTATGTGAGTTGCCAGTGCAATTACTACCAGAATAAATGAAGGCTGAATACATGGGAAATGTGAACCTGGAGACTTTCAGCTCAACTAAATAGGAGGAGGAATGGAAAAAGCAGGAAAAATTGGATGGAAAAGAAAGAATGCACTGGTCAGAGATGGCATGAGAGGGGCAATTAGTCATCTGACTGTATTCATGGACAGAGACTTGTCATCATGAAATCTGCACAGAGTGTCTCAGAAAGGAAATACTTTTGTTAAACTGAAAGTTTTTGGAAAATAAGATTCTGGTTGTTAAGCACAGCTGTAGCTAACAGACAAAGTACTACAACAAAGGTGTGCTACCAACACATGCACACATGCTGCAAGCAGTCTTAGAAAGCATTTAAGAAGCCACTACTTCAACTCTGGTTGCTTAAATGATTATCAGTAATGTCTGTAGCCTTGCAGGTGCAGGACAGAGCAGAACAAGCACTCCATAACACAAATCGCTTCCATGACAGAAAGAATAGCAGCTGCTTAAATGATTACAAAAGACTGCTTGGCATCTCTTCTACAGTACTGAGAACCTTGTAACACCCTACATTCCAGGCAGTCAACCCTTCACCCCACCCTTACTACAACTTTTCTGACCGCTATGATCACTGGAAATGAAGACTGAACTATTCAGTGGAAGATTACATTATTTTGATGGCAGCCCACATACAGACTTTAACTGGTAAGGTGTCCACCCACTTTTCCAACCATGCACCTTCAATGCCTCTGAAGAATGCACCAGAGGAGGAAACTATTTGTGGAGCTGGCCTTCACTGTGTTTGTCAGGAGCTTACAGTGGAAGGTATAACAGAATGAGATGGATTTGGAAATCCAGCTGGAGATTGTCTGTTTGGAAACTGGGCTTCATAATTTACCCTCCTGGAAGGAAACAAAAAGATGATCAGACTTTTTGAATGGTTTAGTTTTTCAAGGTAAAATCGTAGCTGCCCATGTACATTCAGGGAGTGAAGGATCCTCTTACCTCTCTGTTCTATGGGCTAGAGAAAAAAACTGGCAAATGGATAGACTGGTTCAGAAAAAAATTCCTCAAATACTTTTAGGCATAAAGGAGGGTTTAGCCTACAAGAAAACCCTATCCTTATGGAAAATGAGTAAAGCTGGGGTCACCATAATGGCTTGCAACTCAGAAACACTTCTGGCAACAGCAACCAGCAGAACTGTTTCCCAGGGACAGAATTTTACTGAGGCTGAACCTGCAGGATCAAAAGGTGTCAGTTAGTTTTTCCAGAACACAGTTCAGATCACAGAGTGGAGGAAGTCTTTTAAAAAACTGACCTCAATTTTGGATAGCAAATGTGGATTTAAAGGCAGGCAAGCAGAAACAGCATACAAGGGAGTTTTTATGAAGGAAAAGGCCAGACCACTTTTGAGTGACACACATGTATGACAAAATAGTAGGTATACCCCACAAGGCAGGGATTCTCATTCTTCTAGTGGCACTTTATGGATTTTTTTCCACTTAGAGATGTAAGATTTTCTGGTTCCCTATTGTATCTTTGAAGACGCAAACTTTCAAATGCGTCATTATCTATCTTAAAAGAATGAAAATTTAAAACCGAGAAAGGGCATATAAGCAATTTCTTTCCCTGGGAAAGAAATCACTTGGCCGCCTCCATTACTTTGCTGTTTTCCCCACTGTAGTGTGATCTTGGAGTTGGTATATTTAGTTAGGGGAGGTGTGGGGGGCAAAGCCCCCCCACTTTGTTTTGTTTGTAGTGATTTTTTTTTTTATTGGCCAAGCGATTTCTTTCACAGGGAAATAAATCACTTATGCCCTTTCGCGGTTTTAAATTTTCGTTCTTTTAAGCTCAATAAAGGTGCATTCGAAGGTTTGCGTCTTTGAAGATATAACAGGGACCTAATTTTCTAGTGGTAGGTTTTCTTGCCTCCTGGGGTGCCTGAAGCAGATTCTCTGAAAATTTGTGCTTGAACAGAATAAAGATTCTATCATCCAAGGTTAGGTAAAAAGCACTTATTTGACCAAGCTTTAGCAGTGATAGCAGCACAATGACACAGTACAATGATACAGTATTCAGACAGACATTAGTGAAGGTTCTGCATTTGGACTGGCAGCAAGTTATTTTCAGGATCCTACACTTGCACGTTGGCTAATATACACCTACAACCACAGAAAGAGATCATACACCAGGTGTGCAGAGCATCAAGAAGGTTTTTATGGCTTTGGTAGATTGGCCAGATGTCAGGTTACCCAAGGCAGGATAAACTACGGGTAATAGAATACTGCAACAGTGATTTAAGGAAGGACATCTAAGGGGCATATGTGGGGGACACACAGCAGGTAGTTGGAAAGCAGTTGGCCATTTTGCCTTTTGGGGATGAAAGAGTAGATTTTGAACTGGGAACAGGCAATACAGTTGACAGTACAGTTATTGGCCAAGTCACCAAAAGTGAAGCCAAGCAGCTGGAAGAGTCAAGAGGTGTAGAAGGTTAGGTTATGGTAATAAAACAGTCAGTGAGGTATTTCTGGTGCTGGGTGTAGGTGTGGGTAGATGAAAAAGTTTAGGACAGATAGATTTGTTAGAAGAAAAGCAGGGAATGATTAGGGTAAATGGTTGGTGAAATGGATAGGAGACAAGGATTTAGGAGAGAGTGGGAAGTGGGAAGACAGAGGCCACAAGGCTGAGAGATGAAGATGTGCCAGGACAGAATAGAGTGATGTGTGTAACAGGCAGATTATGCCTGCTTGACAGTAGGGGAAGACAAACTACAAAGTAAAGAATTAATTATGTTGGGAGATAGGACATGGTGATGTTACAGTTATATAGACAATTGTATAGTGTGTGTATAGAGGAACATTTTAAATAGCACAGTCAAGGAGAGGAATGGAAGAGAAACATTGGACAGAGAGAAGGAAGGTTGAGTCGGTTAACAATGGATAGTCTGTATTTTATCAGATGAAACAGTGTGGTTTGGTTTTGGCAAAAATATCTTTTAAAGTAATGAAAATAAAAAACAGGACAACACAACTTTGTCTCCAAACTGGATTAGACTGCTCTCAAGGAACGGGGAGGAAGAAACTGGAGTTTTGGGCTGCTGGTAATCCTTGCAGCCGTGTGTGTGATGGTTATACTTTTTGCAAAAATGATAAGGTATGTACATCCTAATGCTATGAAGCTGAGTCTTTTGGGAATTACACAATGGATGATGACTCATTTGGTATACTTGTGCAATATAAGGGGGTCTGAATTTGGAAAAAAAGACACAACCACGTGGCAGTAATCAACATAATGAATGCAATGTTAGTCACGCTACTAGTTTGATGCATTCCCTTGAGTCATGTGATCACACCCAGAACAACTGTTTCAGCAGCGTGGTTCCATGAATATCATGGCTACTAAAGTTTCTTTATGCAGCACTATCCTCAGCATGACTGCACTATGCTAGGATTCGTGTATGCCTAGTCTCTGTCACCAGGCATAAAACTTTCTGGAGGCCTCTCCATGCCACCAATTAGTTCTCTAGGTCACCTTCTACAACTTTCCCCTTTGAAAAGGGGCAAACCGGTAGGTGCAGTGGCCAATTTGGAGTGCAGTGACTACAACCTCATCACTGCCTGTATCACGACAGATTCTGTAGAAAAAATGTAAATGGAGAAAAACAAAGCAAAACAGAGTATGAAAAAGAGACAAATACAAAAGATCAGTCATGTGTGTTACAGTTAATTACAATAGCATATTACTGCTGCTAATACATTACACTTACTCCGCCATCTGGAAAGGCTATCTCACCTCCTTTAACAGTGCATCCTATTGTCTTGCATATCTTGAGGCACTAAAGACCACAGCACAAACAATAATCAGCACAGCAAAATCTTGACAACAGAAGAAAATTATAGGTACAAGCTGCATGTCTAATGTACAGTGCCAAATCAAGAGTGGAATACTTGCAATAAAAAGGTGGCTCCCTCTCCTTAACCTATTCTTTCCACTGGCACAGAAAGTCTGGATGTCCCCTCCACAGGTCACTGTATCTGTGCCTGCACTGTTCATCACAGTAAATGATGCCAGTGGCATTACTCAACAGTCTGCCAAGCTGGTACCAAGTATTGATTTTGTAAAGGGGTATTTCATACTCCCCTAACAGATGCTCCTTAAGGACCCTGTTTGCAAGTGAAGGAAGGTTTTATACTTCATACTGCACCATGCTGGAGCCGTAGCAGAGTCAGTGCCTGCTGAGGTATGTTCACTTCTATGTCTAATCAAAGAAAAAAATGATATCCTGATGCACAAGCTCTCGCACACTGGACACCACTGTGTGCGGTCCAACTGGAGAGATAAGTCAGCAAGCAAAGAAGAGTAGTATTGCTGGAACTGAATTCGTCCTCAAGTCTTGGTGAGTACCTTCAACATCAACAGATGGACCCTGTTTTTCACAAAATCTTACCAAGATGACACTGATATGTCAAGTGGGATAAGATGATTCTTCCAGTAGAATACGGTAGATTGGGATTACCCAATTTGAAGGGATAGTTCAGAGCTACACAGTTAAGGCTCCTATACATAGCACAAGCAGAAAGCTACAATTCAAAGTGGAAAGGGGATGATGTTGAAACGGGGTTAAAGCTCAAGAAACAAGGAGAGACTGGGACTTTGAATGCAGGCCTTTAAGGAGAACAACAATAATCATACAGAATATTATATCCATAAAGGAGCAGAAAGTATTCTAAGAACTAAGCCAACACAGAAATGGAGAACAGATTCTGCTGATAGGGATGACTGCAATTAGGGATATAGACAATAGGCAACAGGAGAAAACTGTCAAAGGAACCAGGGTACTGGGAGCAAATAACTAGAGAGGGAAAGGTAATAGAATGGGAAGAGGCCAAGAATTTATTTGGACTGCAGGTTACAGATTGCCTTCCCTATCAAGGATTGATATCAGAGTATAGGCAAAGAGAAATAAATAGGAGGTCTTAAACAAAAGACCAGCACTGGTAAAACAGAGGCTGCCATTAAAAAAGGAATTAGTAGAGCATATAAAATACTGCATGATAACTATAAGAATCAATCAGAGGAGGTTAAAAAGGATTGGAATGAAAAACTGGACAAGCAATTCACAAAGAAACAATGGGAGGATATATGTAAGCCTCCCAAATATGTAACAAAATCTACAAGAGTTAAGATTTTTGCTTGTAAATGTTTACAAAGATATTTTTATATCCCAAGATGACTCCAGAGAATTTTTCCTCAGGTAGACAACAAATGTTGGAGGTGTGCCAGGGAAGAAAGAGGCAGAGGCGCACATGAGAACATATTTTCTGGAAGTGAGGTGGGTTGGTGGACTTTAAGGATTCCCTGTGGGATGCACTGTCAAAGAGGCTGAGTGTGCAGGATTGGTGTGACGTGGGACAAGACTTTGCTGGGCTATGACACAGAATCGATTTGCTTAGACATAAGGCCTTGCTATGTCTAATTATGGTTGGTGGCTGCCAAAAAAGCAATTATTAGACAATGGAAATCAAAATCTAAACCAGCTATATTATAACTAGTGAATATACTAACAAAGACAAAATCGGAACAGAGATCTTTAAAAAAAAGGGTAGGAGCAAACTACATAGGAAAAAATGGGAATTGTGGGAACAATACATACACAGGGGAGGTTTAAAAGGCAGAACTTAAATGAGCTACGCAATGCGACTCAAAATGACTGGGTAGATTATAAGTGATGTATAATGTTTGCAAATGGGAGTGTGTCGGTATGGTTTGTGATGTAAAATACTTCCAACTAGGATTGTGTCAGTGTGATTTGTTTTCATTTATATAAATGTATGACTGCTTATGTCTTAAGTTATGGTTTAATAAAGATGTTTCTTGTTTAAAAAAATGGAGGGGGGACTGAATCATTTATGCAATGTTGCTTAGTTTATATAATATATAGCAATATACGTGAATTATAATGTTTGTTAATGTGTTAATACAGTTTATTTTTGTACAAATGTAAATTTGCCTACATCACAAGTGATAATTCAATAAAGGTGTAAAAAATAAATAAAAGAATACACTGATGTATATGCTGTATTTTATATAGCATACATCACTGACAGAAGTAGTTTAAAAATAAAAATAGCTGGGTACACGAGACCCAGGATAAAAAAGTGCCCAATCCTGGTAGGCAGACTGGTGCCAAGACTGGAAAAAAAAATGACAGTGTAGAATCCTCAAGACATGGAAACATTCCTACAACTGGGCTAGACCAGGCCAAGGGGGGGGATGGCCCCCAACTGCTGCAGAAGGAAAATAGCAAGCTACAGAAACAATAAGAGTGGACTCCTGAGGATAAGAAAAAATTATGTATTGTTTCTATTATGCAAGAAGCCCAGAATTTCCAGACTGAAGACATACAAAAAGATTAAGAGATAATTACAAAACATTAAGATAGAAATTAGAGGAAAGGAAAATATTTCCACAAGAAAAAACTGTCAGAAACTTCAAATAAAAATTTGTGTTCATTAATACAACAGATTTATGAAAAAAATTATACATACCAAGAAACCTAGGTCTGTTTGGAAAAAGAAGCAACTGAAGTGCGAAAATATAAAGCACAAAATAAAGAAACTTTTGAAAGGTATAAAAAATAAATATGGACATGGGAAAGAAAGTGAAATCTGATATGGTACAATATTTATGCAAAGGAGAAGGTCAAATTAATCAACACAAGTATAGAATAGGGAACAGATATACAAACATAATTAGAAAAATAAACGTGATAAAAGTAATGCACAGTATCAGACCAGATCAGGATCTATTGTGTAGTATCACAAATAAACTAACAATATTAGCACAAGCAGAAAAACTTAGAAGATAGATATAAATGAAAAGTACAAAATAAGCAAGTTACTGATGACCCAAAAAAAGTTTTATAGAGAATTGGGAAACAAGGCAAAAGGAACTGAACCACCACAAAAAAAAGAAGACATAGATACATTTTGGAGAAATATCTATGAAGATCCTGGGGTCTATATTATCATTGAAGAATTATTTCATCAATGGCTTATTCATTTACTCCTATCCATCAAAACTAATTACGAACATCAAAATTGTTTACAGGGTAAGTAACCAACTGGCCACTACCCCACCAAAACACACATCGCACAAAATCAAACCCACTCAAGTAGGGGGGGCTGCATCCCCCCCAACTATATATAGCAACTCAGAGATCGCACTATGGTGGGGAAAAGGGCAAAGTTGTGGTGTTGGCCAATTGGTTACTTATCCTATAAAAAATTATGGACAAGGGTCGATGAATAAGCCATTGATGAAAGCAGACTTTCAGGATCTAATATAGACCCAAGATCCCGTGGAACATAAAAAGAAGTTATGTACTTACAATAACGTTCTGAGTTGTTAGTTTTTCATTTATTCTTCAACCTGTGGGGTTACGTCTTCCCGTAGTCTCTCCGAAGCAGAGGTTGACAGGATGATAATGAAGTTTCTGAAGGCACAAATCCAGCTGGGGATTTTTCTGCTCCATCCTCTGGGGCCGTGAGTCACTTCCCTGCCTTTGCTCTGATATCTCCTTCTCTGAGATGCCTGATCCAAGATGGTCTTGGGGGACACTTTGGACAACTCTTTGTCAGCAGCTTTGAAATTTCTAAGGCTACAGCCTCCCTTTGATTGGGTGGAACATCTGGGAGGTTCTTGCTTGGAGAGGGACTTTGGAAAAAGGGTATGGAATAACCTCTGGATATAATATTTAACACCCAATGATCATTTGTGATGGCTTCCCAGGCTGTTGGGTATAAAGATAAATGTCCCCCGACTGCCTCCAGAGAACAGTCGAGCAACCCTTCAAGATCGCCGAATGGGCCTGTCCGAGAAGGTATCTCAAAGACCCTTGATTCATTGGACCCCCTCTGCCAAAAGGGCAGCATCTGTCACTAGGACTATTTCCCTCTCAGCCTCAGGGAGGCATCTGTCACTACGACCATTTCCCCCTCTGCCTTTGGAGGGAAGTTCTCCCTGTGAATCTTGAAAAGGAGCTTGAGATCTTCGGAACCACAACTTTTTACAACCACAATGGTTCGTGGAAAAGTCCTGCTGCGGGGTAGCAAAGCAGATTCTGATGGCAGGCAAGGTCTTTGCATCCTTTTCACTTTGGGAGAGTGTGTCTGACAGCTGGACCAAATAAAGTTGATCCCTCGAAAGGGGCAGTGGTGAAAGACACCTTGAAGGTTTCCGAGAAATCAACAGCCGCATCCTGGCATGTCATCTGATTGCAATGCCTGACCCGGCCACCCGTTAGGAACCTTCTGCAGCATGAGAAATTAACCTCATGGACATGTTTAATATGGACTGTAGGGCGGCCATTCTGGAAGAAAAGGTCTTCTGTTCCTCAACAAACATGGAACCTGGGGCAGAACTAGAGAGTTCCTTGACTAAGTCCCACTGTAATCTGGTTACATGTGCCAAATAATTCAGCGTTTCCGATGTGAAAGTTGCTGAAGCATACACCCACTTACCAAACCTGTCCAAAGCCAAAGACTCCCTGTTATGGGGATAGACGGTGGAGCTTTGTTGGGCCATCTCCATCTTAGTGACTGCTGCAACCACCATGGCATCAACAGGAACACCCTTAGTCCAGTGGGGTCTGTCTGAAGGGGCGCTCAAGATCTTGTCAAACTGCTTAAAGATGGATTCCACTGTGTCCGGCTCCTTCCACGCCCTATGGGAAACAAGGTCAATAAGGGGATCTGTGGAGGGGATGGCAACCAGAAAATAGATCGGCCCAACCCAAAAGCTTCCATAAACACCGACTCCTCAGGGTTAGGGTTTTGGGCAGATCAACCACCTTTTTGGTAAAGAATTTACATGATGTCTTCAAAGGAAACCTCTTCAGCTGGTGATCCAGGGGACTCTTCCCCTTCATCGATATCAGTGTCCTGTCCTCAGTGAGGAATTCGAAAAGGGATCCAAGTGCCTCCTTTTGCACTGATGCTTGCGACTGACCTCCTCGGTGGGGTGTTACTGGGGAGGTGGTGGAAGACTCGGGATGTTCCAAAGGGGAAACAGTCTGGAAGTCTCTCTGGGTAGGCTGTACCGGAGGTGACAGAACAGGTGTCTCAGGCACAATCTCTGCCGAGGAGGGGCCAGGGTCCAAAGCAGGGAGAGTTGAGGCTCTTCTGAGTGCAAAGAGAAACCTCTACACCACATCAAATGCCAAGGAAGATTAAGAATCCGAGGGCAACCCGACCAGAGTTGTCAAAGGAGAAGCTCCACGAATCTCCCCCACCCCCAGATCTGAGAGAGGAGTCAGAGTTGAATTATCAAAAGTCAAAGACCCAAGGATAACAGATAGCTCCGAAAACTTTATGGCTGACGTCAACCCCTTGGACCAGATGCCAAAGCTATAGCTCCGAGAACAGAAGTGCTCCAAAATGGTCAGAGCCAGGCAAGTCAGGGAAACTGTCAGTGTCAAGATAACCATACTTGTCGGCTCTGATTTCTCAACTCCAGGTATCTTTGGACCCAAAAACTCTGAACCTGGGGTTCGGATCGGAGAAGGACATATCAGAGCAATGACAGGGAAGTGACTCATAGACCCAGAGGGGGACGAAGAGGACAAAATCCCCAGCTGGATTTGTGCCTTGAGAAACTTCATCATCATCCTGTCTACCTCAGTTTTGGGGAGACTACAGGAAGACCTAACCCCCACAGGTTGAACAACAAATGAAACAACTTCAGATCAAAAATGCTAAATGGATAGAAAAATTAAAAGAAAAAATAATAAGTTTAAATGTACAGTACATGAAATAGGAAGAAGTAACGTCCACATAGACTGAAATAAAGTTAAGAGAATCTCCTAACTGGAAAACTTCAGGCCCAGATGCAGTACCTAACTTCAGTCTACAAATATTCACATCTTTACATGAAGATTTAGCCACAAGAAAGAATTAAAAGTTATGTTCTTACCATAACTCGGCATCTGTGTTATCCATTTTTATTCTTCCTCACTGATGGGTTACAGAGCAGATCCTCAGATTCAATTCGGCTGCATCTACCCATAACACTCTACACCACCCCAAATCCTCAGACAAGAGTTTGTTGCCTTACTGCCCACTGGATAACAGAGACAGGACAGATAGGAGGACTGAGGCTCAAACCTGGAACGCGTGTTTCAAAATCTTCCTGGAACGCATGTTTCAAAATCTTCAGAAGATCCTTCCAGGAGTGACAGCACTGGAGGATGGCTGGGAAGTAAGGCAAGGAAGAATTAAAATGGACAACACAGATGCCAAGTTATGGTAAAAACATAACTTTTACTTCGGATGTTGTCCTTTTCATTCTTCCTCACTGATGAGTCAGAGTCCCCAATCATGCATTTAGCCAAGGTAATTTTGGAAAATAGCTGGTCAGATTTCCTATACTGTTTTGTTCTGTGAAGATCAAAATGCACTTGTCTATGAATGTCAAAAAGTTTCAGCATACATTCGCCCCAATTAGCAAAGTTCAGAAAGGAAATTGGCAATTGTATGGACTGATTAATGTCAGCCCCAGTGGCAACTTTAGGCATGAAGGAAGGGTTGGTTCATAGAGACACCCTATCTTTATGGAAAATAAGTATGGAAACCTAACTGACAATGCCAGAAGCTCTGAACGTATTTTTGCTCAAGTGATAGCCACAAAAACAATTGTTTTTCAGGAAAGAAATTATATATCACATTTGTTTGTTGGTTCAAACGGTTTCCGAATTAACCCCTGAAGGACTGCCCTAAGTTCCCAAGGTGGATAGGAATCTTTAATGGGCCGTAAGGAGGAAGATTCCCTTTATAAAAGCTTTAAATAACCTGGAAATTGCCAAATAAAGGGACTCGCTTCCAGCTTGAAAATTGGATATGGCTGAAAGCTGGAGTTTTATAGTAGAAAAACTTGCTCCTTTGTGCTGAAAAGTGATCAATATTCACTTTGAAAGCCTGTATATAGAATCTTTTCCATTTGCTTCTGCAAACTTTCTTAGTGGAGGCCTTCTGAGAGGCCAAAATAATGTCAAGGACAGGGGAAACAAGCCTCGACCATCTTACTAGGGTCTATATTAGAACATCGAAGTTTAAAAACTTCGAATGTTCTAATATCGAACCCTATACAGCAAAAGCTGAAAACATCGAACATACAGAACAGTGAATTTTTTCCTAGGGAAAAAATCTGCTGTTCCAAAACACATACACACAACACAAGCACACCAAACAAACAGCAATCCACACACATACACCTAAAATCTTACACCTAACCCTACACTAAACTATACACACACCACTAACTATCCACTTACCTTAACCCAAACCCTAAGGTCTGTCACTATCGCACACTCACCTCACCCCCACCCTAACCCTAACGTCCACACACTCCCACACTTACCTGACCCGTGCCCTAAACCCTAACTCACCTAACCCGTCCTAACCCTCACATCCACACAATCGCACACATACCTAACCCACTCCCTAACCCTAACTAACCTAACCCGCACTCAATCGCACACTTACCTGCACTCGACCCGTAACTTTCCACCACAGCGCTGAAAATACTGAAGCAACAAAAATGGACAACCAAATTCTTTCCCTAGGAAAAAATGTGGTTTTCTGTTGCTTCGATATTTTCAGTTTTCGCTGAATAGGGTTCGATATTAGAACAATCGAAGTTTTGAAACTTCGATGTTCTAATATAGACCCTCTTCTCTTACCATCACTGAAAGTGCAGAAACCATGCAGTCATCTTGAGGGAGTGGAGACTGGAATGCTGAAATTCTAACGGGAGAGATAAGAAGTCCGGATTGGGCTCCAGTATCTATGCAGGATATCTGAGGTGAGACCAGAGGAAGGGGAAAGTACAGTTGTGTAAACTTACCATCGAAGTAGATGTTCGAGTGTATTCACTGTTGCAGTCATCACACTTGAGTTAAATGCCGGCAGGTAGCCTTCAGTCGGCCCAAACACCAGAGACTTAGTATTTCTGCATCAGTTGCTGTCGCTCCAGGACTGACATCAGGTTGTCAGGGGTATAAAAACAGGCAGCCGACGTTATTGCATCAGTTTTTCTTGCCTCAAATGTCAGGAGCCCCCCCCAATAGGGAGCTAAGCTATGGTGGGAAAATCACCACCAGTAAAAAGTAAATACCAATACCCCTGCAAGGGGTGAGTAATATACACAGAGAGGAGAGAGAAGAGGGCGGGAGGGAAAAGTACAGTTGTGTATCTACCATAAATGTAAATGTTAGAGTGTATTCACTGTTGCAGTCATTACACTTGGGTTATCCTGCTCCTGCTAGTTCCGAGTTCCAAAGTCTTGGTCCGGAGTTGGTTGCTGTCGCCTCTTCCCTGACGTCAGTGCGCCAGGGGTATAAAAGATGCAACTGACACCATTTTCTTCAGTTTTTCTTGCCCCAGATGTCAGGTGCCCCCAGATAGGAAGGCTGGAAAAATAAAATTATGCCAAAAAACATGCATGTACTAATATAAACATTTCCTTCATCTACAAGCAAATACACCACATAGGTTGTATAGAGTTGAGAAGTACAGAAAAGTCCCAGCAATGAAAAGGGAGATGGTGGGAGGGTAACCTGGACTGCAACAGTGAATACACTCGAACATCTACATTTATGGTAAGTGTACACAACTGTACTATGTTCATTGTGTTTCACTGTTGCAGTCATTACACTTGGGTTGAATCCCAAAGCTGAGGTTGGGCGGCTGGGTCTAAATTGGATTTGGAGAGGCTACCAGGCCCTGCAGAACTGCAGTGGCAAAGCCTGCTCTGGATTTAGAGTAGAGAGGTAAGTGGTAGTGCTTGGAAGTGTGCACTGAGCTCCAGGTTGCAGCTTCTAAAATGTCTTTGATTGGTACTCCACTTTGAAAGGCTGCTGAAGTGGCTGCTGCTCTGGTAGAATGTGGCCTAATGTCCTTAGGCACTGATTTGCCATGTTGTGCATAACAGAAGCGGATGCAGTGGCCTATCCATTTTGAAATTGTCTGCTTTGTGATAGGTTTTCCTTGTGATCCTGCAGCATAGGCTACAAACAAACAGTTGCTCAGTTTTTCTGAAAGCTTTTGTTTTGTCCAAGTAGAATCGTAGCTGTCTGTGTATATCCAAAACGTGCAGAAGTCACTCCTCTTTATTCTGGGGATTTGGGTAGAAAGTTGGTAAATTAATGGTTCGGTTCAGGGCCACATTGGAAACCACTTTTGGCATGAATGTTGGGTTTGTCCTAAGAGAAACCCTGTCCTGGTGAAAAATGATGAAAGGTTCCACAGCCATTAATGCCTGTAACTCTGAGACTCTTCTTGCTGAAGTTATTGCTAGGAGCAGAGCAGTTTTCCATGATAACAATTTTATATTGGCTGTGCTGGCTGATTCAAAAGGAGGCAGTGTGAGTTTTTCTAGAACAAAATTGAGATCGCAAGTTGGTACTGGTGCTCTCCTTGGGGGTCTTATGTTTTTTGCCCCTCTGAGGTACTGTCTTAGTACAGGATGTATAAAAATAGGAGGTTCCGTATTGTAATGAGCTGAAATGGCAGAGGCATGGATTTTAATTGATGAGAAAGATAGGCTTTGTCCAGCATCTCAGTTAGGTATTGTAAAATCTGAGGGATATTTGGAACAAGTGGTTCGAGCCCTTGTGCCTGGTTCCAAGCACAGAATCTCTTCCATTTTTCTGGATAAGATTTCCTAGTGCTGGGCCTCCTGGCTTCTAAAATGACATCCATAACAGCTTTAGAGAGAGGTGCAGTCTGAGTGGCTACATTATCTGCCATGCTGGCAGATTTAAGGTTCTGAGTTGACTGTGCAGAATCTGATTGTTTTGTTGAGTCAGAAGATGAGGAATTTGAGGTAAAGGCCAAGCTGGGCCTTGAGACAAGCTCTTTAGGATTGGGTACCAGTGCTGGCGTGGCCAGTCTGGGGCAATCAGGATAATTTTTGGCCTTTCTTGTCTGACCTTTAGGAGCACCTTGGTAAGAAGAGGCATTGGAGGGAAGACATAGACTGTCAGGGCTTTCCAGCTGAATGATAGAGCATCCACTTTCCATGCTTGAGAGGGATACGTTCTTGTGCAGAATTTCTGTAGTTGGCAATTGTGAGGGGAGGCAAAAAGATCTATGTCTGGGTGTCCCCATTTCCTTGTTATCATGCTAAACACCTGTGGATTTAGTTTCCATTCGTGAGGGTCCATGAGATTTCTGCTTAGTTCGTCTGCCAGTGTATTTTTTTGTTCCTGGCAGGAATTGTGCCTGCAGATGTACTTGATAGGTCAGTGCTGTGTTCCACAAAGTCATGGCTTGCCTGCATAGGGGGTAGGAATGTGTGCCCCCTTGCTTGTTTATGTACCACATAACTGTGGTATTGTCCACCTTTATTAGTAGTTGTCCTGGATGTAGTAGGTCCTTGAAAGCTGTCAGGGCATTCTGTACAGCTAGAATCTCTTTCTGATTGATGTGAAGATGCATTTGTTCCTTGGGCCACATGCCCCGAATACATTTTCCTGCCATATGTGCCCCCCAGGCATAATCTGATGCATCCGTTGTTACTGTCTGCCTGGCTGTGGGTAAGGTGAAAGGCTGTCCCCTGTTGTGGTGACAGGCCTGGGACCACCATAGAAACTCCTGTTGTAGGCAGGGAATTAAAGTTATGATTGCCTCCAGGCTGTGACAATGTTGAGTCCAAACACTTTTTAGATACCATTGTAGTTTCCTCATATGCAGTCATGCATATGGAATTAGTAGAATGCAGGATGCCATGAAGCCCAGGGCCTGCAGAATTTTTCTTGCAGGGAGCTGGGTTTTTGCTGCCATCATTTAAAGTAATGAGTCAGTTGCCTTTGTTTGTCTGGCGTAAGATAAGCCATCTGGGCAGTTGTATTTAAGCTTGCACCCAGGAATATTATCTCTTGAGAGGGCACTAGTTTTGATTTCTTTTCGTTTACTGTGTACCCTAGGCAAATTAGTAATCTTTTTACAAACGCCAGATGCTTTAGTAGAATGTCCTTGCTCTCTGCTTGACTAAGGCAGTCGTCCAAGTAGGGATATATTTGAATTCCGTTTTGTCTGCAAAATGCAATTACTGGTGCCAGGCATTTTGCGAAGACCCTGGGCGCAGTAGATAAGTCAAAGGGTGGTGCAGAGAATTGGTAATGCATTGAGCCTGCTATGAATCCGAGGTATCTTCTGCAAGATTGTCCGATTGGGACATGCAGTTATGCCTCCTTGAGGTCCAAAGTAACTAGCCAAGCCTTCTTGGCCAGCATGGGTAGAAGTTGTTGTAGTGTTAACATTTTGAATTTTGGAACATCCAGGAAAGTATTTAGGATCGACAGATCCAGTATTGGTCTCCAGGCTTTGTCCTTTCTGGGTACTAAAAAAAGTCTTTGAGTAAAATCCTTGCCCCTGTTCTTGCTGTGGTACTCTTTGAATAGCTCCCATGTCCATGAGAGCAGCAATTTGTTTTTGTGCCTCTGCCCATTGGTTTTGTGGCAGGTCCGGCATACCTTTTGATTTTGGAAGCATGTGAAAGTGGAACCTGTAACCCTGAGAAACAATAATCAGTGCCCATTTGTCCTGGGTGATTATGTGCCAATGTTTGTTTGAGAAAAGTGCTAGCTTTCCCCCTAGGGGTGCTGCCAAAAGGTAAGTGCTTGGCATCTGTAGAGGGAAGTCATTGGGACTGTTTCCTATAAGGTTGTGATTTGTCTTCCCCTCCTTTGGGGGCTGAAGCACCCCATTGTTTAGGTCTGAGATCTGCCTCTTGGGCATCTGTATCTGCCTCTTTGTGGCCTGTCTGACACCGGAAAGGACCAATTTTTTTGAAGGCCAGTTTCTGCTAAACCTAGGTGGTTGAACCTGTAAGAAATCCTTTACTGTCTGCATTGATTTTGCTTTATCCTCCATTTTCTTTAACACCTCTTCTGCCTTAACACCAAATAAATTATCTTACTGCAAAGAAGCATCCAGTAATTTTCCTTAACATGATCTGGTAAACTTTGTTCTTTTAACCAAGCATGCCTTTGAATCACAGATCCTATAACTGCTGCTCTACAAGAAGCTTCTAATGAATCAAAACCTCATTGCAATGTATGCTTTCCCACTTGTTCAGCTGCATGCAATAAATCCTGCATTTCCTTATAGTCAGGTTGTTCTGCATTTATACTCATTTTCTGTTTTAACTGAGACAGTAAATATTGTTGATACTTAAGCATGTGAAACTGGCAATTCAGAGCTCTCACTGCTAAAGTTGCAGAGGTGTAAACTTTCTTTCCCCATCTGTCTAATGCTCTAGAGTCCCTATCCGAGGGAACTGGATTCTTAGCCGTGGAAGCCTTAACCCTTATGGGACCCTGGGAAATAGTTTCTGGGTCTGCAACAGGGTTTTTATAAAGAAATTTGTGAGAGTCAGGGACTCTGTAGTATGTCTGGCTTGACTGGAGCTGGGGGTAAAGAATCAGGGTTTAAACTAGATTCAGAGAACACATCATCCACAATGTCCAACACTTGGCAGAATAGCAAGGGGCCTGTGCTGAGGCAGCAAAAGAAAGCCTCTGAGCCTTTTCTTGGATTCTGAGTAATCTTGGCCCTCACAATGGAAATGCTCCCTCATGGTATGTAGTTTCCCCAAAAGAGTAATCCTCAGGAGGAGAGGCTGAAGGAATGGATTCTTCAGCATCAAAATCCTCATCCTCATCCTGCCTAGGCCTTTTATCAGGAGGGGGATGGGAACCCCTAATCAAAGTGATCAAGTCTTCAGCCATCTTGAGCATCTGTTTTTTAGTCATGGAGGCCTGTCCAGGTGAATGCTGCACTTGCTTCTTTGTCTTTAGTGTAGGCTTAGTCTTGGCTGTAGTTGAAATGGTAAGTTGAGAAGGCCTGAAAACACCCTCAGAAGCCGATGCCTGCTCAGCGGCTCCGGACCCATCTGAAAGGTTAATCTCCGTTGGCCCAACACCTTGAGGCTCCAGAGGCCTAGGCACCTCCACATGGGAGATGGATGCGGCCTGTGGTTCTGAGGTAGCGGGTGTCAGGGGCTGCAAAAGCACCTCACTGAAAACCAGCGAACCGGCGACCGGCCTAGAAGAGGCTTTGTCGTTAGTTTTGGACCTCGGAAGCCTTTCCTTATCTTTATCTTTGCGCATTTTATGCATTCCGGTCGTCAGTTGTTCCGATGGCATTGTGTAAGTAAACCTTTTCCCAAAATAATGGCGAGCAAAATCAAACCGACATTTAATAGTGCGTTTGTTAAATCTAGCACAAAACCGACAACTAGTGACGTCGTGGTCTGGGCCTGCATGGAATACAGTAAGAATGAAAATCCTTATGAGGTATTTGCTTCCCACAAGAAATACAATTATTAACTTTTTCTGTCATCGGTCTGAGGCAAGAAAAAAATTTCCCCAACGGGGTACTTAGCTTTACTGAAGACTTTGGTTCTGAAATCTAATTTGAAATCTCATGAGTCGGCCGACCGGCACTGGCAAACTGCTTTTGCTTCGGGCACCGCGCGGCAAGAAAGACTGAAGAAAATGGCGTTGGCTGCTTCTTATATACCCCTGGCGCACTGATGTCAGGGAAGAGGCGTCAGCAACAGACGCTGGACCAAGACTTTGGAACCCAGGCCAACTGCGGGCCCGCCTGACGGCAGGATAACCCAAGTGTAATGACTGCAGCAGTGAAACACGATGAACATCCGACAACTGGTAACGTTGTGGTCAGGGCCTAGGCAAGGAATACAGTAAGAGTGAAAGTCCTTATGAGGTATTTGCTTCCCACAAGAAATACAATTATTAACTTTTACTGACATCGGTCTGGAGCAAGAAAAAGTTTCCCCAACGGGGTACTTAGCTTTATTGAAGACTTCGGTTCTGAAACTCAATTTTAAAAATCTCAGGAGTCGGCCGACCGGCACTTGCGAACTGCTTTTGCTTCGGGCACCGCGCGGCAAGTAAGACTGAAGAAAATGATGTCAGTTGCATCTTTTATACCCCTGGTGCACTGACGTCAGGGAAGAGGCGACAGCAACCGACGCCGGACCAAGACTTTGGAACTCGGGTAGACTGCCAGCAGGATAACCCAAGTGTAATGACTGCAACAGTGAAACACGATGAACATCCAAGACTGCAACAGTGAATACACTCGAACATCTACATTTATGGTAAGTGTCCACAACTGTACTATGTTCTTAGTGTTTTACTGTTGCAGTTATCACACTTGGGTTGATTCCCAAAGCTGAAGAAAGGGTAGAGCCAATCAAGAAGACTTTGGACTGGTAAGTATGCCCTGCAGGACTGCAGTTGCAAAACCTGCCCCGGATTTGGAAAATATAGGCAGGTGGTAATGCTTGGTGAATGTGTGTACAGAACTCCAGGTAGCAAGCAACCTCCAGAATGTCTCTGGTAGGGACTCCCTGAGGAATGCTGTAGAGATAGAAGTTGCCCTAGTGGAATGTGTTCTGACCCCTGAGGGGTTGATTTCCCACGGTGTTTGTAGCAGAAATGGATACAGTGTGTTATCCATTTGGAAATTGTTTGTTTTGAAATGGCCTTGCCCTCTGCCCCGGTGCAAAACTGAGTAGTAACTGGTCAGATTTCCTGAAGGGCTTAGTCCTTTCCAGGTAGAATCAGAGCTAGCTGTGCACGTCCAAGAAGTGCAGGATCCTTTCCCCTTTACTTTGAGTATTAGGGAAGAAGGCTGGCAAATGGACAGATTGGTTGAGAGCTATACTGGACACCACTTTAAGCATAAAGGAAGGATTAGTCCTGAGGGAGATTCTGTCAGCATGAAAAATAATGAAGGGTTCCACAGCCATAAGTGCTTGTAGCTCAGACACTCTTCTAGCTGAAGTGATGGCCAGAAGCAATGCTGTTTTCCAAGAGAGGAATTTTAACTCTGCTGATGCTGCAGGCTCAAAAGGAGGTACAGTGAGCTTTTCCAGTACAAAGTTAAGGTCCCAAACAGGGGTGGATGCTCTCCTTGGTGGCCTTAAAGTTGTTTGCCCTTCTCAGGAACTGTTTGATGAGAGGGTGAGTAAAGAGGGATGGCTCAGTGTTGTAATGAGCCGAGATGGCAGAGGCATGGATCTTAAAACAGGAGAAGGATAGGACTCTGTGGAGTAGATCTGCTAAGTAATTCACGATTAGAGGTAGGAAGGGTAGAGCTGTATCCTCTCCTTTAGACTGAATCCAGGAGCAATACCTTTTCCATTTATCAGCACAGGATTTCCTTGTACTGGGTCTTCTGGCTTCAAGAATGACGTCCAGCACCTGCTTGCGTAGGCTGTTCACTGGGGGAGAATTCAAGGAATAAGCCAGGCTGCAAGATTCAGAGTTTGCAGGTGCGGATGCAAGATCTGTCCCCCCTGTTGAATGAGGAGGGTCGGGCTCTGTGGTAGGTACCAGGGTGGCACCGGTAACAGGCTGTGCACTAGTGGGTACCAGTGCTGGCGTGGCCAGTCCGGGGCAAGATTGTCCTTGGTCTGTCCTGTCTTATCTTCAGCAATATTCTTGAGAGAAGGGGCAGATGGGGAAATGCATAGATTGAGAGGTTTACCCACTGGAAGGATAGGGCATCCACTTTCCAGGCCCTGCAGTGAGGTGTCCTGGTGGAGAACTTGCTGAGCTGGTGATTGCAGGGGGAGGCAAAGAGATCCACTTCTGGAGTCCGCCATTTCTGGATCAGAAGGCTGAAGGTGCTGGGCTCTAATTGCCACTCGTGTGGGTCTAGGAGATTTCTGCTCAAGTCGTCTGCCAGTGAGTTTTGTTTGCCTGGCAGGAATTGAGCTTGCAGATGGACCTACATGACCAAGGACATGTTCCACAGGGCCATGGCTAGCTTGCAGAGTGGGTTCTCCCTGCTTGTTGATGTACCACATAACTGTGGTGGTGTCTGTTTTTATTAGCAGGGGTCCTGGTGAGAGTAGGGATCTGAAAGCTGTTAAGAGCGTGCTGAACAGCTAGCCTCTCTTTTTGGTTGATGTGCAGATGAATTTGACTACGGCTCCAGTGGCCCTGAATGCATGTGTCATCCAGGTGTGCCCCCCAGGCATAGTCTGATGCGTCTGTGGTTAGGGTCTGGGCGGCGTGGGGTTGAGTAAAGGGAAGTCCCTTGTTGTGGCTGCATGCTGCTCCCCACCAAAGAAACTCTGTCCTTAGACAAGGTATGATAGGAATGACAGTTTCCAGGTCCTGAGAATGTTGGCACCAAAGACTTTTTAAGTACCATTGAAGTTTCCTCATATACAGTCTGGCATATGGAATTAGTAGGCTGCAAGAGGCCATGAACCCTAGGGCCTGCAGGATTTTCCTTGCGGATAACTGGGTTCTGGTGGCCATTTGAGTAAAGTAGCCTGTCAGGCTTGTTTTTCTGGAGTAAGGAAAGCCATCTGGGATGCTGTGTCCAAGCTTGCTCCCAGGAATATAATCTTTTGACTGGGGACTAGTTTTGATTTCTTTTCATTGACAGTGTACCCCCAGGGAGGTTAGAAGGTTCTTTACAAATGTCAGGTGCTGCAACAGCATTTCCTGACTGTCTGCCTGAATCAGGCAGTCATCCAAGTATGGGTAAATTTGAAATTTTCTCTGTCTACAGTAGGCAATGGCTGGAGCCAGGCATTTTGTGAATACTCTGGGAGCAGTGGATAAGCCAAAGGTAAGTGCAGAGAACTGATAATGCAGAGATTCTGCCCTGAAGCGTAGGTATTTCCTGCACGAGTCCCTGATAGGGATGTGCAGACAGGCTTCTTTTAGGTCTTGGGTGGCTAACCAGGCATCTTTGACCAGCATAGGAAGAAGATGCTGAAGGGTGAGCATTTTGAATTTTGATACCACCAGGAAGGTGTTTAGAATGGAAAGGTCTAGGATTGGGCGCCAAGTGCCTTCTTTTCCTGGTACCAGGAAAAGTCTGGAATAGAATCCTTGACCTATTTGTTCCGCAGAACAGGCTGAATTGCCCTTATGGAAGGTAGGGATTGAACTTGGTTTTGTGCCTCTGCTCACTGGTTTGGAGGAAGGTCTGGGAACACTTTTGGGGTTGGTAGTGAGTGAAGTAAAATTTGTACCCCTGGGATAGAATGTTGAAGACCCATCGTTCTTTGGTAATGGAAGTCCAGTTTTTTGCATGATGGGCAAGTTTTCCTCTTAGGGGCATGAGCAGTTGGGCAGAGGTGGGGAGTGGAGTTGAGAAGTCATTGTGAATTATTTCCACAAGGGGGTGGCTTAGCACTCCCTGTTTTTGAAGTGGAGGCACTCCATAGCTTAGATCTCTGCATTCCCAGAGACTGAAGTCTGGGGGGGGGGTCTGTTTCCCCTGGGTCTAATTTGAGATGGGGTGGAAAGGACCAATGCTTAGAGGGGAAATGCCTACTGAATCTAGGAGGCTGTACTTGCAAGAAATCTTCTGACTGTCTGCATAGACTTAGCTTTTTTTCCATTTTTTAAGAACCTCTTCTGCTTTGGTGCCAAATAGATTGTCCTTGTTCAAAGGAGTGTCTAGACATTTTGATTTCACATGGTCTGGCAAGGTCTGCTCCTTAAGCCAAGCATGCCTTCTCAGTACAGAACCAGTGACTGCTGCCTTGCAAGATGCTTCTAGGGCGTCAAAGCCACATTGCAAAGTATGCTTGCTGACTTGGTTTGCAGAATGCATAAGCTCTTGTAATTCTTTATTTTCTGCACAGTCCGTAAAGGTAGCTAATTTTTGCTCAAGTTCAATAACATGTTATTGGTACTTCAGCATGTGGAACTGGCAATTCAAAGCCCTAATGGCAAGAGTTGCAGAGGTGTGTACTTTATTACCCCATCTGTCTAAAGCTCTGGAATCCCTGTCCGAAGGGGTGGGATTCTTAGCTGTAGTTGCTTTGATACCTTTAGGCCCCTGGGAGATGACCTTTGGGTCAGCAGTAGGATTTTTGAAAATTAATTTGTGAAAGTCGGGGACTCTACAGTACCTGTCTGGTGTCCTAGGAGCAGGGGGTAAATTATCAAGAGTTAGACTGGATTCCATAAAGTCATCATCCAGGACTGGGGGTATTGCTACAGGCCTATGTTGGGGCAAATCTAGAAATTCTCTTGAGTCTCTCTTTGGACTGAGGATAGTCTTGGCATTCCCAGTGGAAATGCTCTCTTAAAGTATGTAAGGTTTCACCAAAAAAAAAAATCCTCCGATGGAGAAGCAGAGGGAATGGATTCCTCTGCATCTGAATCCTCATAAGTGGATAAAGGCATGTCTTTATAATCAGATACCTCAGAGTCATCGGACTCTTGGTCTGTTAAAGCTGCTGGGGACAGGTCTCTTTTTCTCTTAGCAGGGGAAGGCTGGCTTCCCCTAATCAGCATTATAAGGTCTTCTGCCATTTTAAGCATTTAATGTTGTGGCAAGGAAGAAGGTGCTTGAGTTTGGGTCGTCTGTTTTTTAGGCGTAGCTCGTACTTTTGACCTTAGAAACTTGATAGCTTTAGACATAACTGAAGACACAAAATAAGTCATCGGTTTGTGTCAAATATCGGTAGAGCGAAGAAAGTACAGTCGTATACACTTAACAAAAATGTAGATGTTCGAGTGTATTCACTGTTGCAGTCATTACATTTGGGTTATCTGCTTGCAGTAGCCCTCAGTTGGCCTGATTAACAAAGTCTTGGATCCTGCATCGGTTGCTGTCCCTTCTTCCATGACGTCAGGTCATCAGGGGGTATAAAACATGCAGCCGACGCCATTACATCACTTTTTCTTGCCCCAGATGTCAGGTGCCCCCCTAATGGGAAGCAATTAAATCTATAAATACAAGGATATACCTCCAACAAAAAAGCAAATACACAAAAAAGCTTTTTGAGCATAGTAAGTGAGAGTAGAGTTATAGCCAAAAGAAGAAAGGGGGCTGGAGGGACAGTAACCAGGACTGCAACGTGAATACACTCGAACATCTACATTTATGGTAAGTGTACACTATACTATGTTCTTAGTGTTTCACTGTTGCAGTCATTACATTTGGGTAGATTCCCAAAGCTAAGGTTGGGAGGAGGAATTTAAATAGAATGAGGACCAGCTATAAGGCCCTGCAAGACTGCAGTGGCAAAACCAGCTCTGGATTTAGAGAAAATTGGCAAATGATAATGCTTGGTGAAAGTATGTAAAGAACTCCAAGTAGCAGCTTCTAGGATGTCCCTAGTAGGGATGCCCCTGAGAAAGGCTGTAGAGGTATATGCAGCCCTGGTTGAATGGGGTCTGATGCCCTGTGGGGCAGGTTTTCCATGGTGCTTGTAGCAGAATTGAATTCAGTGGCCTATCCATTTTGAAATGGTTTTGAAATGGCTTTCCCCTCTGTCCCTGCAGCAAATGCCACCAGCAGTTGTTCAGATTTCCTTTGAGGTTTAGTCCTGTCCAAGTAGAATCTAAGCTGTCTGTGCACATCTAAAGAGTGCAGTATCCGTTCCCCTTTGTTCTGTGGGTTAGGAAAGGTAGGCAAATGAATGGACTGATTAAGAGCCACACTGGATACCACCTTGGGCATGAAGGAGGGATTGGTTCTGTGGGACACCGTGTCCGCATGAAAGATGATGAAAGGTTCCACTGCCATAAGGGCCTTTCTTGCAGAAGTGATTGCTAAAAGGAAAGCTGTTTTTCACGAAAGACATTTTAAATCTGGAGTAGCAGCTGGCTCGAAAGGAGGAAGAGTGAGTTACTCCAAGACAAAGTTAAGATCCCAGGCTGGAGTTGGAACTCTCCTGGGTGGCCTTAAATTTTTGGCCACTCTGAGGAACTGCTTGAGCAGTGGGTGAGAGAAGAGGGGAGGCTCTGTGCTACAATGAGCTGAAATGACTGAGGCATTAATTTTGATGGAGGAAAAGGACAAGCCCTTATGAAGCACCTCAGTCAAGTATTGTAGAATCTGAGGTAAACTGGGCACTGCTGCATTCATTCCTTGAGATTGGTTCCAGGCACAGAATCTTTTCCATTTTGCAGCATAAGATTTTCTAGTAGTAGGCCTCCTTGCCTCTAAGATGATATCCATCACTGACTTACTGAGGGATGGTAAAGGAGAGATTGGGTAATTACCCAGGCTGCTAGGTTCAGAGTTTGCAGCTGACGGTGCAGAATGTGTTTCTCCTGCTCAGACAACAGGGAAGGAATCTGAGGCAGGTGCCATGGAGCCAAGCGTGACACACTGTGCAAGAGTGGGTACCAGTGTTGGTGAGGCCAGTCTGGTGCAATTAAAATCATCCTTGGCTTGTCCTGCTTAATCTTTAGTACCTTGGAGAGGAGCAGAGGCAGAGGAAGAAAGGCATAAACTGATAGGTTTTTCCAGCTGAAGGATACAGCATCCACTTTCCAAGCTAGCTTGTGGGGAATCCTTGTGCAAAATTTGTCCAGTTGATGGTTCTGGGGGGAGGCAAACAGGTCTGTATCTGGGCTCCCCCATTTACTTGTCAACATGTTGAAAATCCTTGGTTCCAGTTTCCACTCATGTGGGTCCATGAGGTTTCTGCTTAGTCTGTCTGCCAGTGTATTTAGTTTTCCTGGCATGAACTGAGCTTGTAGATTCACTTGGTAACTCAAGGCTGTGTTCCACAATGCCATGGCTAGTCTGCAGAGAGGGTAAGAATGTGTACCCCCCTGCTTGTTTATGTACCACATGACAGTGGTGTTGTCTATCTTTACCAGTAGTTGTCCTGGAAGAATGTGGTCCTTGAAAGCTGTCAGAGCAATCTGTACAGCTAACATTTCCTTTTGATTTATGTGCAGGTGCATTTGACTTGGGTTCCATTTGCCGTGAATGCACTTCCCTGCCAGGTGAGCCCCCCATGCATAGTCTGATGCGTCTGTTAAGATTTGGGTGGCAGGGGGTAATGTGAATCATAGTCCCCTGTTTTGGTGGCAGGCCTCTGCCCACCAAAGGAACTCTAGGCGTAGGCAAGGTACGATAGGAATCCTTGCTTCGAGATCCTGTGGATGTTGACACCATAGGCTTTTGAGATACCATTGCAGTTTCCTCATATGCAGCCTTGCATATGGAATTAGAAGAATGCAGGAAGCCATGAACCCCAACACTTGCAGTATTTGCCTTGCAGATAGCTGGGTTTTTGTGGCCACTTGTTTGAAGTAAGTTGTCAAATTAATCCATTTCTCTGGCGTGAGGAAAGCCATCTGGGAAGTTGTATTCAAGCTTGGTCCCAGGAATATAATTTATTGACAGGGTACCAGGTGTGATTTCTTTTCATTTATGGTGAACCCCAGACAAGTCAGTGCCCTTTGAACAAAGGCCAGATGATTCAAAAGAATGTCCTGAATTAGACAATTGTCCAGGTATGGATATATTTGAAGATTTCTTTGCCTGCAAAATGCAATGACTGGAGTTAGGCACTTTGTGAATACCCTGGGCACAGTAGATAAGCCATAGGGCAGTGCAGAGAACGGATAGTGCATGTAGCCTGCTTTGAAGCGTAGGTATCTTCTGCAAGACTCCCTGACAGGGGATGTGCAGATATGCTTCTTTTAAGTCTACTGTTTCCAAACATGCATCCTTGCCTAGCATAGGAAGCAGCTGGTGAAGAGTCAGCATCTTGAATTTTGGAATCACCAGAAAGGTGTTTAAAATAGAAAGGTCCAGGATAGGATGCCATGTATTGCCTTTTCTGGGTACCAGGAAAAGTCTCTAATAGAAACCTTGTTCCTTTTCCTCCTCTGGTACCAACTGAATAGCCCCCATGTTTAAGAGAGAGTGTACTTGATTTTGAGCCTCTGCCCACTGATTTGGGGGTAGATAGGGCAACCCACTTGGTGTTGGTAATGTGTGGAAATGAAATCGGTATCCTTGGGACACTATATTTAAAACCCCTTTGTCCTGGGTAATGAGTTCCCAGTTTATGGCCTGCAGACCAATCTTTCCGCCTAAATGAGCATTCAGTTGGGAAGTGCGTGGAAGTTTTAAAAGCTAGTAATTGAGACAGTTTTCCATAGGAAAGAGTCTTACTACTCCCAGATTTGGGTGTGGAAACCCCCCCACTGCCTAGTCTTGTGTGTCCCTTGGGACTGAAACCTGGGGATTCTGCTGTGTCTGGGTTTGGCTTGAGAAGACCTGGAAGGGGCTGGAAAGGACCAATTTTTAGAGGGCCAGTGCCTACTAAATCTTGGAGGCTGAACTTGTAAGAAATCTTTAGCGGTTTGCATAGATTTAGCTTCATCTTCCATCTTTTTTACAACTTCCTCAGCCTTGTTGCCAAACAGGCGATCCTGATTTAAGGGAGCATCCAACAATTTAGCTTTAACATCATCAGGCAAAGATTGCTCCTTAAGCCAAGCATGTCTTCTGAGCAAAGACCCAGTAACAGCAGCCCTGCAAGAGGCCTCTAATGAATCAAATCCACATTGCAAAGTACTTTTTCCAATCCGTTCAGCAGAATGCATTAAATCCTGTAATTTTTTTATTTTCAGCACAGTCAGGAATCAACATAATTTTCTGTTTAAGCAATCCAATAACATGTTGTTGATACTTTAACATATGAAACTGACAGTTTAAAGCTCTAATGGTCAAGGTTGCAGAAGTGTAAATTTTCTTACCCCCATCTATCCAGCGCCCTGGAGTCTCTATCAGAGTGGGTAGGATTTTTAGCAGTAGAAGCCTTAATGCCTTTGGGTCCCTGTGAAATAATCTCTGGATCCGCAATAGGATTTTTAAAAAGGAACTTGTGAGAATCAGGAACCCTGTAATATATGTCAGGTTTTCAGGGAGCAGGAGGCAAAGTATCAAGGGCCAAACTAGATTCTGAAAAGGCATCATCAACAATGTCTAACACAGGAGGTACAGCTAAAGGCCTATGCTGAGGCAGGAGTAAGAAATCCCTAAGCCTCTTTTTTGAATCAGAGAAATCCTGACTTTCCCAGTGGAAATGCTCCCTTAGTGTATGTAAGGTTTCACCAAAAGAAAAATCCTCTGGAGGGGAAGCAGAGGGAATAGAGTCCTCTGCATCAGAATCCTCATAAGTAGACAAGGGCAAATCCAGATCATCAGAAGAATCAGAATCCTTTTCAGAAGATTCATAAACAACTTCAGTCCTAGGTCTCTTAGAAAGGGGAGGTTGGCTTCCCATTTGTTTTTTTAGGCACAGAGGCCTGAGCATGCGGCCTGGGCATCAGTTTCTTATGCATGGTTCGAGATTTTGGCCTAAATGAAGGAGGAGACATTGGGTTAATAAGCAAGTCCGTAGGCCTGAATACACCCGCAGAAGCCGGTGCCTGCACAGCGGCTTCAGACCCATCCAAGGTAGAGACATCCGCAGGTTCCACAGTTGAAGCATCTCGCGGCATACCAGACTCCGAATGGGTCTCAGTAGAGGCCTGCGAGTCAGAAGTAGCAGGTATCAGGGGCTGTGAAAGCACCTCACTGAGTACCGGCGAACTGGCGACTGGCTTAGGAGAAGCGTCGTCGGCAACTTTGGACCTCAGCGGCCTGTCTCTGTCTTTATCCTTGCATTTTTTCAGAATACCTGTAGTCAGATGGCTAACAGACAACATTTCTGGATAATTAAACCGAGAACCGAAATATTTAGAAGCGAAAATATACCGATGACTGACAGTGCGCTGATTAAATAAAGCACAGCAAGGTACGTTGTGGTCAGGGCCTAGGCAAGGAATACAGTACGAATGAAAACCTTTGTGAGATATTTACTTTCCACAAGTAATGCAATTATTAACTTTTACTGGCATTGGTAAGGAACAAGAAAAAGTTTCCTCAGTGGGGTACTTAGCTTTAATTGAAGACTTCGGTTCTGAAACTGTTGTGGTCAGGGCCTAGGCAAGGAATACAGTACGAATGAAAACCTTTGCGAGATATTTGCTTTCCACAAGTAATGCAATTATTAACTTTTACTGGCATTGGTAAGGAGCAGGAAAAAGTTTCCTCAATGGGGTACTTAGCTTTAGTTGAAGACTTCGGTTCTGAAACTCGAAAACGAAAATTTCAGGAGTCGACCAACCAGCACTTGCGAACTGCTTCAGGTACTGCACGGCAAGAAAGACTGAAGTAATGGCGTTGGTTGCATGTTTTATACCCGTGATGACCTGACGTCATGGAAGAAGGGACAGCAACCGACGCAGGACCCAAGACTTTGTTAATCAGGCCGACTGAGGGCTACTGCAAGCAGATAACCCAAATGTAATGACTGCAACAGGGAAACACAAACATCTTCTTCCTCAGAAGCCAGTGCCTGCTCAGCAGCTCTGGACCCATCCAAGGTAGAAACATCCACAGGTTCCGCAGTCGAAGAAGAGTCTCGTGGCATACCAGACTCCAAACGGGTCTTGGTAGAGGCCTGCGAATCCACTGAAGCGGGCATCAGGGGCTGCGAAAGCGCCTCACTGAGTATCGGCAAACTGGCAACTAGCTTAACAGAAGCGTCATTGGCAGTTTTGGACCGGTGTGGTCTGTCTCTGTCTTTATCCTTATGTTTTTTCGGAAGATCAGTAGTCGGGTGGCTTACTGAAGCCATTTCGGAATACGGCGATCGAGAACGAAAGTATTTAGTGACAATAAGGGCCCGATGACGAATAGTTCGGGCGTTGAACAAGGCACAAAACCGACAGCGAGGTACGTCATGGTCTGGGCCTAAACAGGTGATGCAGTAGGAATGGAAATCTCGGTGTGGTATTTGCTTTCCACAGGCGAGACAATTTTTAACTTTTTCTGACATTGGTTAGAGCAAGAAAAAAGGATCCCCAATGGGGTACTTAGCTTTAGAAGACTTTGGGATGACTCAATTCGGAAATGAAAACTCAGGCACTCATGCGAACTGCTTCTGCTTCGGGCTCCTCGGCAAGAAAGACTGATTTTATGGTGTCGGCTGCCTGTTTTTGTACCCCTGACGACCTGACATCAGTCCTGGAGTGACAGCAACCGATGCAGAAATACTAAGTCTCTGGTATTTGGGCTGACTGAGGGCTACCTGCAGGCAGTTAACCCCAAGTGTGATGACTGCAACAGTGAAACACGAAGAACATCCATACTTGACAAGGTCAAAAGAGGGCAATGAGCATGACTGAGCTCACTTGCTTTCTGTAGAAACTTCAGGATCAATGGTAGAGGGGGATAAGCATTGAGGAGACCAACTGTGAATCACAGCATCCCTCGGTGACTCCCCCAGATGAGGGATCAGAGCAAAATACTTGGTGCACTTTTTGCTGAGGGGAGATGCAAAGAGTTTGCAGCAAGGCTGGCTCCAATGGCTGAAAATCATGTTCGCTACTCAGTGGTTGAGGGATCACTCATGCGGAATGGACCTGCAGAGTCTGTCTACCAGTGTGTTGGTTTTAACTGGTGTATGTGTTGCAATTAGAAAGCGATCTGAAGAGATTGCCCATTCGCATATAAACATAGCCCGTCTGCACAATGGGTATGAACGGGTTCCTTCTTGTTTGTTGATGTACTAAACTAGTGACAAAGAAGGACTGCGGTTATCTCTCGGACACTGATATACAGCTTGGTCTCTGAGGGGGACCACATGCCTTGGACCATCTTTCCCTTGAAATGCTTCCCTCACCCCAGCTATGGAAGCTGCTATGGTCACTGTAGCTACTGGGGGGGGGGGGTCTGCCCAAAAACAGGTTGTCTGAGTATATCCACCACTGAATGCGATGTTTGCAAATTTGATTGAGTTTGTTGGGAACAGACAGAGCCTGGTAAAGAACAGACCACTGAACCTCCAAGGTCCATTGAAGAACTCACATGAAGAATCTTGCTAGAGGAAAGAATAGTTGTGTAAAATCTTACCATAACCACAGATGCCCTTCTCTTCTATATGCTGCAGCATTCATAACATAAGGGAGTCCACCTCCGGCTGAATCGTATGTCTAGCCAGTATTCAAAAGCCTTAATGCTACTGAGAGGTACGTACTACACCGCACCACAAAACTCGTATGTCGGCCATAAAGAGACGTCTGGTATAAAGCAGACAGCAGCACACACCTATCTCAGAGCTGCATGCCACCCAGCACCAGCCTGAGATTCTAGTTGAGACGCATATCAACAGGAAAGTAGGCAAGCATCAGGGGGAAGGCAGGGTGGGGAAAGCAATACTGCAGCATACAGAAAAAAAGGACAGCTATGGTTACGGTAAGATTTTACACAACTATTCTATGTCCTTATATTCATATGCTACAGTATTCATAACATGAGGAAGAATGCCAAAGCTCAAGCTTGGAAGAGGTTGGGAGGAGGATTAGCTGATGCTTTTTCAATAAATCCATGCAAGATTGCTCTTGCAAACACAGCTCTGGACTTAGAGATGGTGTCAAGCTTGTACTGTTTAGTGAAAGTATGGACAGAGGGCCATGTAGCTGCCTCCAGTATGGAGCCAATGTCCAAACATTTAAAGAATGCCCCCGAGGAAGAAAATGCTCTAGTAGAATGGGCCTTCACAGGGGAAGCAAGGGTCTTAACATTCGACAAATAACAAAAGGAAATTACTTACCCGGAGCTCTTTGGTGGTAAGAGACAAACAGGCACTCGAATCTGCGAATAAGCTTGGTTTTGTCAAGGTAGTATCTGAGCTGCCTGGGCACATCCAAGGTGTGCAGTATTCTCTCACTGGGACACTGAGATGAAGGAAAAAAGTGGGAAGGTTAATGGACTAATTTAGGGATACCTCATTAACCACTTTGGGCATGAAAGAAGGGATAGTGTGCATGGAAACCCTGTCTCTATAAAAACTGAGTCGAGGAGTGGACATCAGGGCCTGTAACTCAGACGCTTCTAACAGAGGTAATGGCCACTAACAAAACAGTCTACCAGGCACAAAGCTGCAGGCAAAAGGAGCTTGCTGGTTCAAAAGGGCTCAGTGTAAGCTTCTCCAGCACAAAACTGAGATTCCAAGCAGGTGGTACTGGTTTCCTTAGTGGTCTGACATGATACCTTTATGGAACAGTTTTACCTCTAACCTAGAGGCCAAAGGTGGAGTCACAGGCAAACAAGCACAGATGGCTGAAAGGTGAGCCTTCACCAAAGAATAGGACAACCCTGCCCTTATCAATTCACACAGATAGGACAAGACCACCGGCACATCAACTAACAGCAGTTGTAGATCTTTTGTATAACACCAGATGGAAAACCTTTTCCATCTGGAAATGTAGGAAGTCACCAACAAGATTTTTGTCTGATCTGCTGAATCTTCAGTAGGACCATCTGTAGAAGTGGCAAAAGATGAATGCATACAGAAACATCCCCTTCCATAAGAAAGTGCATCCACCTTCCACACCAGGTGATGTTGGACTCTGGCACACAATTTTCAAAGTTGGCTGTTCATGGGAGAGGGGATGGCCATGGTGGTGCAGCGGTTAGCATTGTCATCTCACAGCAAGAGGATCTTCCATTCGATCCTTGGCTGGGGTGCCTTCTGTGAGGAGTCAGCATGTCCTCCCTGTGGTACCGTGGGTTTCCTCCGGGTGTTACGGTTTCCTCCCACATCCAAAAGACATATTGTAGGTGGACTGGACACTCTAAATTGGCCCTAGGCGTGTGTGCGTGCCTTCCGAAGGTTGGGCACCGGGCTGGCAACTTGACACCATAAAACACTACTGCCAATCATGACACCATAAAACACTACTGCCAATCATGACACCATAAAACACTACTGCCAATCATGAGCGGACAGGTGATCCACTGTGGTGACCCCTAACCGGGAAAAGCTGAAAGAAGAAGAAGTCTGTTCATGGGAGAGGCTAACAGATCTACCTGAGGCGTACCCCCAATGATAGATTAGGTCCAGAAACAAATCCCTGTGCAACATCCATTTGTGGGATTGGGTCATCTACCTGCTTAAAGTGTCTGCCATCGTATTCTGGGTTGAGGGGAGATAACCCACCTGTAGGGAGATTTGGCTTTGTAAGGCTAATTCCCAGGCAAGCAAGAGTAGTCTGCATAGAATGTAAGACTTTGTTCCCCCCTGCTACTTGATGTACCAAAGAGCTGTGGTGTTGTTGTGAACCACCTCAGTACTCCTGGAACAGGGTTGTTTTTGAAGATTTGCAGTGCCAAAACCGGTGCCCTCATCTCCTTTACACTGTGTTCCTGGGCCTACTTGGGAAACCAAACATCTCTGACCCTCCAGGCTTGGAGAGTTGCACCCAACCTATGTCTGAAGCGTCTGTGAATAACTCTAGGGAAGGAAGGGGTGGTTGCAGTGGTAGGCCAGGGTTTCTGTTTACCTGGTGGATCCACTATTCTAGTTTCTTTTTTAAGCAAGGCAGGAGTGGAATCAGGAATTCTAATGGATGTGAGTGTTGCATCCACACAGTTCTTAGATACCACTGCAACTTCATGTGTAGCCTTGCTACGGGTATCGTGGAGATGGTGGATGTCACGTACCCCAAGAGACAAAGAAAGTCCCTGGCTGCCAAGGACTTGAGAGGAAGAATGCTCTGAAAATAGGAAGTCCGGAACAAAACTTTCCCCACTGGAAGAGAGGCTAGCATTTGGTCTGTTTGTATTTTGCATCTCAGAAAAATGTGATCCTGTGAAGGGATGACGGAAGACTTCTGGAAGTTTACAGTGAACTCTACACTCAGTAGAAAGGCAATAGTGAAGGAAAGGTTTCCCTGAAGAAGTTCTGGGGATTGGGCCTGAATCACAAGGTAGTCTAGGTAAGGGAAGATTTGAATTCCCTGCATCCTGCAAAATACTATTACAGGGGCAAAAGCACTTTGTAAAAACCCTTGGTGCCATAGAGAGACCAAAGGGCAAAGCACAAAACTGAAAATGCAAGGAAGCTACAGAAAAATGTAAAAACTTCCTGAACAATGAGTGGATGGGAATGTAAAGGTTGGCATCTTTTATATCAAGGGACACCATGAACCCATGTGGAAGAATAACAGGGAGAAAAGAAGGTAGAGTCAACGTACAGAAAGAAGGGACTTTGAGAAAGGTGTTTAAATGGGAAAAGCCCAGAATGGGTCTCTGGGGACCAGGAACAGGAACATCCTGGATTAAAATCCGTTTCCTTGCTGGGAAGTGGGAACCTCTCCGATAGTTCCCTAAGAAATCAAGTCTGTGATGACCCGAGGAAAGAAGTTCAACTTGAACTTTGTGGGGTGGTGGAATCCCACTGAATGAGGGAAACTTTTCCCAAACCATGAAATATCCTGTTTTGATTATAGAAAGCACCCAAGCGTCCTGAATCAGTTTTCAAGAAGCAAGAGATAAGTTGAGACGATGAGACAAGGGAGTGGATGGCCATAGTGGCTGGTAGTCACAGACTACCTGGCTTGGGTTGGGACTGAAAGGACTGATTTGAGGCAGGGTGGAAGAAGTAGACCTAGAAGAGGCTGGTTTTCTAGGTCCCTTCTTACGTTTGGAAGAAGAAGATGACAGAGAAAGTTTTCTAATAAAGGCAGTCTTAACTGGATAATTTCTTTGCAACCATGGAACTGGAGAAACAAGAATGTGTTTAAGATCCTGTAGCTCCTTCCCTTTCTCCTGAACAGACTTGGAGAGTTCAGCAGTGGAACTGTTCAACAAGGCTTTGTTATCCAAAGGTGCACCCAGCAATTTGGCCTTGAAATCTTCAGGCAGAGGTTGTAGCCTAAGCCAAGAGCATCTTCTCAGAAGAGACCCAGAAGCAGCTGCCCAGGCAAGATGCATCAGCAGCATCGTAACTGCACTTGGAGTGCCTAGTCACTTGCGCAGAGGAATTAAGAAAGGATACTAGTTTTGATTTTGCTGGGGAATCAGGTTATGTCTGTCAACATTTTCCCTACAACTGCCAGAAGGGCCAGGGAGTACTTTGCCATGTGGGTCTGATAATTTATTGCATGGAAAGCCAAAGTAGCAGAAGTGTACACCTTATTTCTGTCAGAGGGTGACAAGGAAGTGGATGGTAGTAATTTTAAAGCCTTATGCATGGAAACAGAAATGGTAGCCGGATCAGAAGCAGGAGCCCTGAAATGTAACTTGCAGTAGAATCAGGTGCTTTATAGAACCTGTCTGGATGCTTAGGGGCAGGAGGCTGAGAGTCTGGACATTTGGAGGCAGCAGAGAAAATATCCAGAAAGGCAGAGAGGACTGGAAGGACAGCAGGAAGAAAGGTAGGGAGGACTAGAAGGACTGCAGGAGGAGAAGGGGAATCCATCTGCAAGAGATCAAAATACCTCTTTTGAATATCCGAAATGTGGGAGCAGTCCCACTTAAAAATTCTTTCATTTTGAGAATGATCTCTCCAAAAGAGATGCCCTCCCAAAGGGAATCTGTATCATTAGATTCCTCCCCTGGGGAGGCGTACCCCAAGAGAGACTCCTCTCCAGAGAAAACCTCCTCCTCTAAGAAAGTGTCCACAGTTGCCCTTTTAAAGGACGTGGAAGGAGAAAAGGGCTGTAGAGGAACAGAAGATGGAGGGGGTTGGCGAAGGGCCATAAAGACATTAAAGAGGCTTTGAGAAAAAAGCTTCCCAGTCAAGGGCTGGCTGAGGGGTAGCAGGAGACATGTTTAGTTTTAGCCGCCTTCTTTTTAGGGGCTTTATATGATGAAATATGGAAGGACCGGACATCTGCCTATACTCGACAATATTGGAACGCACATCTACATGCACCGTAATTTGTGTCGCCAAGAGGGCCCAGAGATATAACGAGCCTAGGTTCCCCCTTGTCGCCCTGACTGGACGCCTGCCCTTCCCTTGCGGAAGTGCCAGTGGATTCCTTCAGGGCTTCAACTGTGGTACCCGCCGAAACTACAGCCACCTCCAGCAAGGTCTCTAAGCCTACACCGGCCTCGGGAGAAATGACCAGAAGAGAAGGCACAGCTTAAGGTTCAGGCCACAGTTTTTTAGCTTACTTCAATACATGCTCGTCCAAATGGCCCGACATCATATCCACTTCATGTGCAAGGCTCTTAAGTCACTGGTTTTCTAAATATAATTTTAGAGAGGCTAGCTGACTCCTGAGGGTCTTAGGGACAAAGGATTTGCAAACAGAACACTCGGTATGGTCGTGGTCTGGGTCTACACAAAAAAGGCCAAGATCATGGGAGTCTTTACGTGGAATCTGCCTTCCACACTGACACTTGCCCTTCCTAGCTGACATGAACCCAACAAACAAGCAACAGCAAAAAAGTTTGGAAGAAAAAAATCACAAAGGGGACTATCTGACAACTGGAACACAACTGTTCTGGTCAACAAACATCTGGAGCAGGTGATCAGACAGGCAGCAGAAAAGTTCTAAGGTAGGTGCATGCTGACATCCACTTTATACCAGTCTCTTTACGGCCAACGCATGCATTGTGTGGTGTGGCGTAGCACGTACCTCACAGTAGCATTAAAACTTTTGGATACTGGCTGGATGTAGAAGTCAGCCAGAGGCAGACTTCCTTATGTTATGAATACTGTAGCATAGGACTAGAAGGACATCTAGGGGGAGATCGCAAAGCAGGGGGCGTTTCAAAAGGAAGGGGATATAGGACTTCCCAGAGAGTCAGAATGTAAAGAGGCATTGGTTCCGGCAGTAAAAAATGATTCTTTGGTTTGGAATATTTCTTCAAAGGTATTAATACCCGACGAGATTAACCTGTTGGATAAGGGACTTTCTTTTATCCCCACCCAAGGAACTGAGAAAGAGCCCTGGTTTGGCTGTTGCAGTAGAAGCTTTGCATTGACTGAACTGTTCCAGTTTTTACTGAATCTGATTAATCTTAACAGCTAACAACAGGGGGTTAGAGTGACCCTGAAGAAATAGGAAAATCAGAAGGCCTTTCAGTGGAGGTGACACAAGTTTTCTAGGTGAGTCAAAGCAATTTCTCAGAGCAGCACAAGCATACTGTTACATTACAGTCAAAGCTGTCACACTGTTGGAGGAAAGCTGGCATAACAGACCCCAAGCACAATCTCCCACCAGGACACAAGTGCTCTTCAGCAATTACATTCTGCTTGCTGAGCACAATCAAGCAAATCTGCAGTCTGCGGCTACCACTCCACCCATACAGTACAAGAAGGAATCAGTTCTGCAAACTAAACAAGGATATACATTTTGAGCCTCAAGAGCAGGAGCACACTCAAGCAAATCGGCAGTCTGCAGCTATCACTCCACCCATACAGTATATGAAGGTATCAGTACTGCAATACTAAACAAGGATATACATTTTGAGCCTCAAGACCAGGGTCAGTCCACCCAGGCATTCTACTTGCATGTTTTATGAGAGTGAAGCTATTACATTAGCAGTATTTTTAGTAGTTTTCAGCTTGCTAATAAAACTGACTGTTGTAGCCTTGTGCCCCCCCCCCCAAGCTAGTACAGTAATCTTAACTGTCCAACAGACTGTATACATTTAATTCAGATCCCTGTGACTAAATTAACCATCAAGCAGCCCTCTCAATGCTTTCTGCCTTAGTTTGTATCACTTGGAGGCCTACCTGTTTATTTGCATTTCTATACATTCCCCTTCATTGCTAATGTATCTCCCTACTCTAATCTGTGCACAAACCGTTACTAATCAGCAAGTCAATGTGAAGACACACTCCCAACCTTAAACTTTGCTGTTTCTTCTCTCCTTCACTTTACAGGTAGTTTGAATTATTACTTATCCCCTCTGAGGCCTTCACTGATTGCCTCTCTGGTTTCTTTGCATTCCACCTTGTTTACACCCCTTGTGCTATCTCCCTCCCCCAATACTAAGTCTATATTAGAATCCTGCTGAGCATGGAGCCATCTTTAAATTTCTAGTCTCCCACCAGGACACAAGTGCTCTTCAGCAATTACATTCTGCTTGCTGGTAAGCCATTAGACCTCAGGAATTTGTTTAAAGTGTTCAGATTTGTAAAGTAATACTTACTTTTTTCTCTTGTCTTGGTGGACTCCGCCCCGTTACTTTTTTCTCTCGTCTTGGTGGGCTCTGTCCAGTTAGTTTTTTCTCTTGTCTTGGTGGGCTCTGCCCCACTCCATTAGCCCTCGTTAACGCTTGAGCTCTCTCCGCTCCCCTGTCCCCTATTTCCTCCCGCCCCCAATACCTCTACATTTATAGTGATCACAGCCACACCCACTGCTCACCCTCACATCACCTCCACCAATCACAGCTCCTCAAGTCATATCACATCATACCACACCAACTTGCTCCACACAAAATACTCCCAATCACTCTCATTCCCACTAGGCATTTTTTTTTACATCCCCCACACTTCTTTCCCATCTACATATAGTGCAACCCTATAATTCCTGTTCAGACCCCCCACCTAGAACCAACTAAAACTTTATAACCATGACTATCACACAACTAAATCTAGTCTGTCTTCTCATAATTCTTTACAACACCACAAGTTATCACTCTAGCAATATCCCTAAACTTAGTAGCACAACACTAAATTATGCACTCTCATATACAGACACCACACATTATAATAATATCTGCCCACAATTGTTCAAGAACTATGTAACGGACCAATTCAGAACTAAACATATATGCTCTCATTCCTACTCCAAAAAAACACAGTACTTTCTCACACACCTCACCAAACTCCAACATCTGTATCACCATTTTAATACCAGGTTCACCATAAGTGGGGATATCCACCCCAACCCAAGCCCAAATCCATCCTGTCCAACACAAATGTCAGAACATAACACTCCCACTTTCTTCATCCCTGGGCAAATCAACAGCAGCAACAAAACCAACCATCTTTTAATGCTAAATATTAATATTAGAAGTATCAAAAATAAAATACCTGAACTCCAGGCCACAATAGCACACTACTCCCCAGCCGTAGTTGCTTTAACAGAAACCTGGCTAAATAAAAACATAGCTAACTCAGAAGTTCTCCCTACCGGCTACAATATCATTAGACAAGAAAGAGGGGGTGGAACTGCCTTACTGTACAAGTCCAACTTAACTGTCCGTCAATTACCATACTCCTACCCCTCCCCCAATAATGGGGACATACTTATCTCACAACTTCAACTTCACCCTAAAAAGGTAATCACCACAATTGTGATCTATATTCCACCTGGTATTACACCTGCTAGCCTTGAAGACTTCTTATCCTGGTGTTCTTCCCCATACTCACAAGAAACCTTTATTCTGGGGGACTTCAACCTAGATTGGTTCACCTGTATATCAGAACCACCAAGTAATCTAATAAATCTCCATGGCTACCAGCAGCTAGTCCAAATTCCAACTAGATGTGATAAAAAAATCTAAAAGGGAATCCATCCTTGACTGGGTCCTAACAACCCCACATTGTACCCTCACACAGACAGTCTCCCAGACACCTTAAGTGACCACAACATAATATACTTTATACGTAGTAAAACAAGCATATGCAAAACCACTAACTATATATCCACTAGAAACACAAAAAATTCTCTCCTGAGGTCCTCAACACTTTACTCTGTAACTGTGACTGGACCCTCCTAAAGACTCTCCCACTTGACCAGGCTGTAGCATATTTCAACAAAACATTTCTACAACACTTCGACATTGTCGCTCCATTGTGCAAAATCAAGGTTAAAACCTCTACAAACCCCTGGCTCAGTAAAGAAACCAAACAAATCCTCAAGTCCAGAGACACTGCCTGGTTTTACTATCAAAAAACAAAGAAACACAAAGCCTAAGTACCAAGAACTGCGCAACCGTGCAAAAAAATGCATTAGGCTGGACAAAAAATGCTACTACACAACATTACAAACTAAATACCAATACAACCCCCAAACATTTCGGAAAAATGTAAACCAGCTACTAAAATCCACCCAAAAGGCTACCCCCAAACCAACCACCCCTGACTTTAAAGCTCCCATCGAAACACAATTCAACTCCCACTTTGTGAACTCAATTCTATCCTTAGTATCACAGGACAGTTCCTTCCTCACTATCACCCCCAACACAAATAACACTAATACAAGCTTTACCCTCAAAACAGTTTCCACCACTTCAATCAAAGGCATGCTCTCCAAATTAAAAACCTCATCAACAGCAGCCGACCTACTCCCCCCAGCTATTTCTTGAAACTCACCGCAGATGCTATTGCTATCCCAGTCTCCACTCTCCAATAGATCAACTGTTGAAAACTATGTGCCCAAACTCTGAAAAATATCCTGTTACACCCATACATAAAGGGGGGATCTCCACTGAACTTAACTACAGACCCACTGCTTTACTCTCCCCCCTGGCCAAAATCCTAGAAAAATGCATCCATACACAGATGCTAAACTATCTCCTACACAACAACATCCTGTCACCTACTCAGCATGGTTTCAGACCTGCCCATAGTACCACTACAGCCCTCCTCTGCTTCACAGACATAGTAAACAGTCTCAAAAATGAAGGCCTACAGGTGTCAGCTCTTTTTTGGATATGTCCAAAGCATTTGACACAGTCTCACACCAAATCCTGCTAAACAAACTAAACCCATATCACCCATCAAACTCCACTCTTACCTGGTTCCAAAGCTACTTAACTGACAGGTACCAAGCTGTGAAATGGGAAAATTCTCTCGCTCTCCTCAGCTGCCCATAACTATAGGAGTCCCACAGGGTTCTATCTTAGGACCACTACTATTCACAGTCTTCACAAATGACCTCCATACCTCCACACAGCATGCATCTATCATTCGGTATGCAGATGACACTACCTTAATCTGTGCTGCACAAAACATTCCCACCCTCCTGCAAACAACTCAACTAGCATTCTCTCACGTTGAAAACTACCTTACCAAAGCCCAACTTATCCTCAATCCAAAGAAAACTCAGCTTATGATTATAACCAGTTCTAACAAAAACACTGGTAACAGTCAATTCACTATCTACTCCACAAATGCTACTCCAATCGCTCCAGTGGCACAGGCTAAGCTATTGGGAATAACCATGGACTCCCACCTAAAATTTGATAGTCATCTCAACTTAACTATTAAAAAAGTACATGCCAAACTGGGATCACGCTACCGTATCAAACCATTTCTTACCAACAAGACACAAGATCAGCCATTGCTCACTCCCAACTTCTATCCACCCTACTCTATGCATCTCCCATTCTGACTAATCTCAACAAAACTGAACTAAGCAAAATGGAAGCCTGCTATAACAGAATTGCCTGCTTTGCTACAAATTGCTCATATAGAACTCATCACTGTACTGCTTTGAGACAGCTCCACTGGCTTGAACTGCCCAACCTCCTAACCTACAATTAGCTCTGCCTCTGTCATTCTATTACCACCCCAATAAGTGTCTTGCCCTCAAAAACCTACTACAACATCACTCAGCCAAAAGGCCTCTTAGATCATCAAGCAAACTACTACTAGAAGTCACCAACAGCTGCAATAGCTTTGGAGATGCGCTATATACTAGTTCAGTGGCTAAGAAATGGAACCCTGTCCCCATTAGCATTCAAAACACATCATCCAAAGCCTCCTTTAAAGACCTCATCATGCAACATCTCAAGCAAAGTTGGCAGTGCCATGATTGCTCCCCAGGCTAGTGAAAGCGGATAAGATATACATACTAAATCTAGAGTACTTGATAATAGTTTTCAATCTTGCTCACAAACACTGGCTAATTTACAAAGTATGTACTGTACCTGTGTACTATATATATATTCTACCTATGTTCCAAATTTCAGCTGTACACCACAAATCTATTAATTACCTTTATTTTTAAATTAATATTTTTTGTTTGTTCTCTCCACTGTAACTGTTGATGTGCCGCATACCACTGTAAAAACATGTCTTTTGTAATTTGTGTGTATAGTGATCATGTCTAAATAACTAAATGTATCTGTAATTTTTATTTGTGGAGCTTTTCTCCCCGGGCCTCTGCTGAAAAAGGGCCTTTTCGGCTCAGTCAGACTCCCCTGGTTAACAAATGTAAAATAAAAATAAATAAATCTAGAATAATGGAAGCTGACACTGATCCCACAGCTTGCAACACTAGTTTTTCTGGAGGGGATGGACAAGATGGTAAGTCCCATACCAGATTTCTCTATGATGTAATACAGTGAAATGTTAATGAAGCCCCTTGCTTCATAGTGTTCAGCAGAGTTCTTATGAATTCTAGATTTTGTACAGGAGTCAAGTTCGATTTGGTCAGACTTATCATGGTATCTAGGGAGTTGGAAATCGGAAGCACGTAATCCCTAGCTTGCAAAAGTTGATGCTTTGTTGGGGGAGTGATGAGCCAATCATCTAGACAGGGGAAACACCTGGAATTCTTTGAGCCTCAAGTGAGCTACCAAGACTGGCATGCATTTCAACACCCAGGGGACTGTGGTAAGCCAAAAGGGCAGTGCTCTGAATTGGTAGTGATTGGGTCCCAGCTGAAAGCGCAGGTGTTTCCTGGAGTGCCTGTCTAATTTTGATGTGATAGTATGCATCTTGGAGATCTACAGAGCAAATCCAATCACCCTTGCACAGAAGAGGCAGGATGGACTGAACCATAACCATTCAGAAGTTTGACTTCTTTACATAGTGATTCAGACTGCTGAGATGAGCAGGAGACAGTGATGATTCCTGTCGGGTCGGATGCGACCTGTGGACCTGAGGAAGGTTTGGCAGTCTTCAGATCTGAAGTGGTAGGTTCACAGGCCTTAAGTTTTTCTGCCGGCTCCGATGAATCCCTCTACACTTTTTCAAGGGATCACTTCTTAGGTTTTGAAGAGCCATAATGAGGTTTAGAGGGGGTTTTCTACCTCAGCAGAAGAAGATGCTGTGCCTCTGGTGTAAGTGCCCCTGCGCAGGTACTGAAAAGGCTCCTGAGATTTACGGAACCAAGTTTTCTTCCTTCCTCACTGATTTCTAGAAAAAAATCCTCTGAGGGTAGAAAATTTGATTCCCACACCAAACAGGGTCTTTCCTTCCTGTTCGCTGCAGGTAAGCATATCCTTTCATCGATGGCCCAAACAAAGAGGAGATATCGAAGGGGTAATAATCCTTTCAAGATTAATTTATTCCTATGGTCAAGAAAGGGCCCTAGGATTGAATGAAGAGCATATCTCACAATCCAACTTAAGATGCTCTGCCCCTAGGCAACAGAAGCACTTCTCGTGGGCATCAGAGTTTGGGATCTTATGCACACAAGAAGTACATTTCTTGAAGCCAGGTTTATCAGACATACTGTATCCAAGAAAAAAAACACAGACCACTGAGGAACAGTCAGGTGTACAACATGCAACAAGCAAACTAAAATAAGAACTCCAAAACTGCCAAGACCATCAGATGAATACTGCTTTAATAATAACATAACAAATGGTGAGCACTTTCGCAGTTAATACTACTTCATCAGACCACTTTAAACACAAAACAGTAACACTTAAAATACAGCAAAACCAATCCAGACTAAGAATAAAATCATGTTAAAAAAATAACACCCGTTTCATTCATTTAAAACTCCTTTTACACACTTGACCAATCAAATCATTCAAAAACACCAAGCCCCTAACCTGATGTCATAATGGGCATCACAAAAGGTTTTTTTGATCCTGCTAATCAAATTATTTGCATATACCATGCCCCTACTACTGTTTCAGTGGGCGTGATTTCAGAAGAGGTTTGAGAGAGACACTTTCATTCAAACCAGGTTCTAAAAATGCTTTCAGAAGTAAAATCTACTTCTGTTCATGACTTTCAGTCCTGTTTTTTGCTCTACCTACCTGATGTTCCCATTTTACACTCTAATACAAAAAATTTATAAGTAGGTTCTGTAGCCTGAACATGTACATGCTTAGCCAAAGCACTAGTTTCCTTTCTTTTCACGATATCACTACGATGTCAAAGTATCCAGTCTTTGAAGGGACGATTGGTCTTCCCAATAAAGACTGCTTCACACATCATGCACCCAGCATCATCATCACCATCTTTCGGCTTTTCTCTGTTAGGGGTCACCACAGCAGATCACCGGTCCATTCATGATTGGCAGTGGAGTTTTACGGTGTCGAGTTGCCAGCCCAGAACCAAACTTCCACCGATGGCACACACATGCACGCACTCACACCTAGGGCCAATTTAGAGTGTCCAATCCACCTACAGCACTGCCTTTGGGATGTAGGAGGAAACCCATGTGACCATAGGAAGGACATGCAGACTCCGCACAGAAGGCACCCCAGCCGAGGATCAAACCGGATAACCTCTGCTGTGAGGTGGCAACACTAACCACTGCACCACCGTGGCCGCCTATCATGCACACAGCATAATGCACTATATTTTTCGTTCTACAATTGGCAAAAAAAATCCAAGATTATTTCAGCCCCAGTACATTTATGAATGTAAGGCGTGCATGTAAATACATAACTATATGCAGAACAGGAATTACATCAGAAAGTACCTTTCTGATCACTATACATGTAATGAGAATCATACATACCTTTATAGCATAACTGTCTTTTTAAAGGCAAGCTATTTCTAAAAACAAACCTAGGTTTATCGTCCACTACTTTTTTTCACTTGAGGGTTTTTTTCACTTGAGGGTCAGCTAAAAGTACTGACCAATGCTTATTTTATAATATCATATACTACCCTAATGTCATTGGAAAACATTAAAATCAGTCTACTTCTAACTGGACCTTCCTTTCTAGGTTGTTCCTGGGGAATAGGTTTTGAAAAATAGGGTGTCCCTCTGTTATGCCTAGTTCTAACTACTTCAGCTATACACTGATCAATTTCAAGGTGGTTATAACCCCTCGCCAAAAAGTCAGCATTAAGTTCTTCAATCACCACCTTCAAATCATCATCATGAAGTCTCATGATCCTATAAAATTGCCCATTAAGTACATTTTTACTAACATGTCCAGGATGCATACTGGCTTATGCAAAAGGGTATTTTTCTTAACTTTCTTCCTATGGATCTTTGTACCTAACAGACCTAAATCTCTTTTATGTATTTTGACATCTAAGAAATTTATCATATCACAGGATAACTAATAAGTAAACGTCAAACAGCTAGCAGTTGCATGTAATTTATCAACTAAGTCAATTAACTGTTCTTCAGTCAGTGAGCGGTCTGTTACATGTGTGCAGAGGACCACGCTATAGGGAACTCTGTGGGTGTCAATATGTGCACTGACCAACAATATAATCGTATAGAAAGTCATTCTCCACAAAATGATGGTATAGATCATGTGTGCTAGACGTGAAAATCATGGAAACTGTCTGGATGGAACACAGACACACTGTATATAATGCCCTGTGCATTGCACACCACCTGACAGCAGATGGAATGGAAGCCCCTCAGACTGTCATACAGAATACCATCTAGAGTAGGTGAAGCAATGACAGCAATGTGGGTGAGTCAATGTCCTCCAGGACCTCAGGGAAATGGGCTATATATCGCAGAATGCCAGCATAGTGATGTTTCTCTGCTCTGCTGCCCATGGAAACCAAATATGCTCCCCCACATGCTGCTGCATCACACCAAGGAACTGGTGCAGGTCTTCACAGGGCAGATGCCTGCGATGCTCTTAACATGTCATCTACTGGATGCGAGATGGAAGGTTAATGTTACAAAGTATTTATGTCCACTAGGATAGGCACTCCATGCACCCTCCCCGATTTCCACAAAGAATCGCACATCTACTAACCCTATATGGTGTGTCTGTTCATACAGTAGTGGTTGACAATGTCCTCATCGTTAAGGTGATGCCTTGTCAAGTGCTGGCAGCCCCATCTGCAATACAGAGTGGCAACATGAAAATTGTGGACACTGGCTCCCACAGTGGCCACTAACACATGGGCCAGCTACTTCACATGTTGTTCCTAGCATCAACAATGCCCTACAATAACTAAAAATGGTGATTTTCAGAAAAGCTGACTGCCACGGCTCTAATATTTCTGAAATGCACAACCATGTCTGATTTTGTCACTGGCATAGGTAATTTCTCGCAGTATCATATTTGACAATCATTTGCATGTTATGCAGTTATTAGCATGGGATGCATACTGCATGGTTTCCTTAATAGCTTGGTTGTGCTGTACGTGCCTCTAAATCACTCCTCCCCTCCCTGCATGTCTTTGCTTACACCACTATTACATGTAATACACTGTGCTATTTGTTTCTTAATATACCACAATGTTGCAGTTTTCTCAGTTAGTAATCTGCAAATTATGTTTTGACTATCTTGCAGGTTAAAGGTGATAGGGATGAAAAACTGATTTGTGAAGGACTTTTTTTTGGAGGCTGTTGTATGTTTTGAATTGTGTGCATGTCTCTGTTTTTTTGTTATTCAGCAAAAAAAGAATCTCAGTTGTTTGTGCTTCAGTGATGCAGCTCTGCTGTGGGTAACCCCTGGTATTAAAATCAGTGTGCTGCTTGCACATAACATAAAAACATGTATTACTGCGGTGGTGGTGCTGCGGTAGCATTGTCACCTCACAGTAAGATGTTGTCCTGTTCGATTCTCAGCTAGAGCATCTTCTGTGTGGAGACATGCGTGAATGGGCATACCTTCGTTGAAGGTTATGCGTCAGGGCCGGCAACTCGGCACATAAAAATCTACTGCCAATCATTAGCGGACCGGAGTTCCGCTGTGGCGACCCCTAACCAGGAAAAGCCGAAAGACACAACAACAACATTCATAAACCTGAGCTCTATACTACTCACTCCTTTTTTAATGAGAATGGCAAGCTCAATGATCACAGATGCCATCCATTCATTACCACTAAAGCAATTAAGGATTGGAAGATCTGCAGTGAAGTTCTATTATACCACAAACACTGAGACGAAAGGGAAACTGAAGATGGCAAAACAAGAAGGCAGTAATACATCAATGGGAGGGGAAGCTAAAATGCAGTTATCATCCTTCGCACAAAAGTAATACAATATCTTTTGGTAACACACCCCTCTACTCCCACTGCACAGCAGCAGTTCTGATGACATACCCTTCTACTCCCACCACACAGCAGTAGTACAGCAACTCAGACCTGCACACTTCTCTAACAGAAACAGCGTTGGACAATGATACTTCCTCGAGACAGCCCTTTGGTACCCAAGATAATAGTCGATGTCTCAACTCACCTAGAGCCGATTTTTACACTGAGTGATTAGTTCTCCCACCGCATGCAATGTGTGGTCCATGTTCTCTTATCTAGAGGACACTATGCACCGCAGCTGAAACCTAAAGCAGTTGTCAACATGGTTCTTTCCTCAGTAAGCAAAACTTACAGTCTGTACTCCTACCAAAGACTCCTTCCATTTTTGGGTGCATTCTGTTGGCAGGCCCTTCAAATTCAAATGGGAGTGCTAGGTTTGAACCAGATACCTCCCAGCATTGAGGTGGAAACAACAAACATGTTTATAACAGTTGGGAGGAGCCTCACGAAGACACTGGAAGAACACAAAAACTCTACACAGGAAGTGCCCAGAGGTTAGGATTGATCCCTGGACCTTATGTCTGTGAAACAAAGATATTAACCAAATGTCACTGTGTCTTTAATGGGGATAATAGTAACACAAGCAAAACACCATGCCACTATCACATACAGTATGTTTTCTTCACATTCTTTGCTAGACTGCCATGTATATAACAACATCAACACTCTAGGCTTTGCCTGGAAATAAAATATCAGCTAAAGACTACATTTTCAGTCCCTCTGTACTGCAATATATAATTCAAAAAAAGATAATCATTTATTAAGATAAGCAAGATGGCAAGCAAAAGCAGTATTACATTTGATAGTATAAACCTTCAGTTGTGATCTTTACTTGCTTAGCATGCTCCACTTTCAATCTTCCCAGAAACACATGAATGCAAATATACAGCATTAAGTTGCTTAACTAACTGAAATTATCTAAAAATACTTTACCTAAAATCAAGCCCACCATTGTACTTAAGTAACCAGTTCCACTACCAAGGTTAAGGAAGGATAACCCAGGCTGAAGTTTAAGTGCTTCCATCACTTCAGAATATATACAAGGTGCAGACAAATGTATGTTCCCATGTTTCCATGCCAAATCCTTGTAGGCATTGTCCCTGTAGCCTTCCAAATAGTAATCGCCTCGATCGATAGCTCGAAATGCCTGCTCAACCCTTTCAGTGCGAATATACTGTGCTTCTTTCAGGTTATCAATTAAGTCATCGTTGTCTTCTCCAGCACTCACCGCTCCTCCCATGACTGAGTACTGGTAGAACCAAATACACGTACTCCTGCTTTATTCAGTGCAACTAGTGATTCATATGAAGAGGCTGAGATGTTTCCAGTACTCCTCCAGTATGCTGGCTCTTGTAAATTACACACTTAAATCTCAGGATTACTGAAAAAGAACAGAAATTTCAAAACTGGAATATTTGGATTAAGAGAGAAAACTGCTGCTTACAGTATCAAGACATCAACTTTTATACATTTTTTTACTGCTCTAGCTTATCATTGCTTTGTGCTACAACAGACGTAGAACTACCAAACTTGACAATACAGTTATGTAACATAAGCTTTAAAAATGATCTTAGTCTACATAAACAAGAATATTTTACTTGGTTTGAATTATTTTGTCCTTAAATATTTTAAATGCAATACATAAAAATTTAAAATGTTTGTAGTTGAAATAGAAGTTATGTTCTTACCATAACGTTCCATGTTAGTTGTCTTCTTCTCGCCTTCTTCTTGCTGGATGGGTTCGGAGCCAACCTCGGCTCCGACTCGGCCACTCTAAAAGCTCGAGAGTTGGTTCCACCGGCTCGAGGCTCCCCTTATATCCCACAATGCTAGGCGAGAGTTACCTCAGATCTCGTTTGTAAGCTAACCCCAGCTTATAATAGTAACAGTATAACTGTAAAACAGAATCCACCTCTAACAACAGGAAGAAAGAAGGGTGACCTACATCCTGAACCAGGAAATATGCATAATAGCACATGTCTAAGAAAGAGGTGGTAGAAAGAGAGGTCACAATCACAACTCCTCTAGGTCTGTCCAGGCCAGGGGAAGGAGGGTGGGGCCAAGAAGAAGGCGAGAAGAAGACAACTAACATGGAACGTTATGGTAAGAACATAACTTCTATATGTTAAGTTGTCTATCTCGCCTTCATTCTTGCTGGATGGGACCGCGTCCCTAGCACCTTGTCCCGGGTGGCCTAACGGAACAGACTCCTGAGAACAGTGGAACCAAAGTTAGCTCTATGCCTAGAAGCTAAATCCAACTTATAATGAGAAATAAAAGTGTGAGGAGTAGCCCAAGTAGCCGCTGCACAAATGGTGTCAATAGGCAGTCTGTCTTGGAAGGCTAAAGAAGTAGCCAAAGCTCTGGTGGAATGGGCTTTAGGTTTATTAGGCAATTTTGTTGTCTAATTTCATATACCAGGAAATCAAAGATGTTAGCCATCTGGATAATGATACCTTTGAAACTGAAAGTCCCTTTCTGCTTTCCGCATAGGAGACAAACAGCTGATCAGATTTTCTGAATTGTTTTGTTCTATCCAAGTAGTACCTCAATTGACGATGAACATCCAGGCAGTGTAATTTTTGTTCAGACCTATTGGAATACTCTGGAAAAAGACAGGAGGTCTATGCTTTGGTTTAGATTTGATGTCGAGACCACCTTAGGCAAAAGGGACGGGTTAGTTCGTAAGGATACTCTGTCCTTATGAAACAAAAGATAAGGAGGACGACAACTGAGTGCTTGAAGTTCTGAAACTCTTCTAGCTGATGTAATAGCTACCAGAAAGAGAGTTTTCCATGATAACAATTTCAAGGAACAGGAAGCTGCAGGTTCGAAAGGGGAAAGAATCAAAGAAGCAAGAACTAAATTTAGGTCCCAAGGAGAAGGAGGATTTCTTATAGGAGGTCTGAGTAGAAAAACTCCTTTCAAAAAGGCTTTGCAAAGTTTGTGGGACATTAGGGCAGATTCAGCAATACCCACATGGAAGTTAGAAATAGCTGCCAATTGAACCTTAAGTGTAGATGGAGATGAACCTGCATGGAAGAGTTCAGCTAGGAAATCAAGGACTAGTTGGATGGAAGCGGTGAAAGGATCTATGTCCTTTCTTTGTGCCCAATATGTGAAGCGTTTCCACTTAGTCAAATAAATCTTTCGAGTGGAAGATTTATGGGAAGCTATCAATATATCTCTAACAGAGTGAGATAATTGAGGAAGCCTGGCTACGGTTGGAACTGGAGGAACCAAGCAGTGAGGTTCAGAGAGGGAGGAGCGATGAAACTGACCCGACTGATGGATCAAAAGATCTGGAACTAGGTCCAGATTCCACAGTCGCTCCAAGAGAAAATGATGTAGAAAGGGGAACCACACTTGTCGAGGCCAGTAAGGAGCAATGAGGATCAAGGATGCCTTCTGAGCGATAGCTTTCTGAATTACTTGAGAGATCAGTGGGAAAGGAGGAAATGCATACAGAAGTCCCGGGGCCAAACTTGGACTAGGCGTCTCTGCTGGGTTGGCCTGGTAAAGGGAATAGAGTGAAATATTCTCTGCACTTGCTGTTTTGGGGCGTAGCCCAAAGATCGCAGCAAGGCTGACCCCACTTGAGAAAAATTTCTCTCACTACAGAGTCTTTCAGAGACCACTCGTGAGGCATGAGAATAGCTCTGCTCAACTTGTCCGCAATGTGATTGGACTTCCGGGGATGTGCGTTGCTATCAGAAGCGCTGAGAAGAAATCGCCCATTGCCACAGTCTGAGTGCTTCTCGACACAGGGGGTATGATCTGGTTCCGCCTTGTTTGTTGATGTACCACACTACAGACATATTGTCTGTCTGGATTGCAATTGTTCCCAAGGGAAGAGAGTCTTGAAGGGCTTGCAATGCTAAAAGCACTGCTCTCATCTCCAGAACATTTATGTGCAAGTGGCATTCGTTTGGTTGCCATGTGCCCTGGACTGTCCTGCCCTGATAATGCCTCCCCACCCGATCAGGGAGGCATCTGTTGTCAGTGTAGCAACCGGAGGAGGTGGAACAAAGGGTCTTCCCGACAGGAGCTGGGGGGAAGACATCCACCACATGAGATGCTTTTTGCACGCCTGCGTGATCACAATGGTGTGAGACATTGGAAGTTCCTGGTATGACCATTGAGTAAAAAGCATCCACTGAAGGATCCGCATGTGGTATCTGGCTAATGGAAGGAGAGGTATGGCCGCTGCCATGATTCCCAACACCTTTAGAACTAACCTGGCTTTGATTCTGTTGTTGTTGAGAAGGAGTGATACCAATTTGTGAATGTCTGATATCCTTTGGTGTGTTAGCCTTGCAGACATGTTTATAGTATCTAGATTTGCGCCTATGTAGGTAATAGTACGACAAGGCGACAAAACAGACTTTTCGCAATTTATTGAAATACCCAGTTTTTGACAAACGCGAAAAGTATAATCTCTGGCCATCAGAAGGAGATGCTTGGTGGGAGCTGTGAGGAGCCAGTCGTCCAAATATGGAAACACCTGGAATCCTTGTCGTCTCAGGTGAGAAGCTACCACTGCCATGCATTTGGTAAACACCGGGGCAGTGGTGAGACCAAAGGGCAGGGCCCTGAACTGAAAATGACTGGTTCCCAGCCTGAAGCGGAGGAATCTTCTGGAGCGTCTGTTCATTTTTATGTGATAGTACGCATCCCGAAGGTCTATAGAGCACATCCAGTTTCCTTTGCCCAAAGGGGGGGGAAGGATGGATTGCAGCGTGACCATCCGAAATCTTGTTTTCTTGACTGATTTGTTCAAGACACTGAGATCCAATATCGGTCTCCAGTCCCTGTTTTCTTTGGAACTAAAAAGAACCTTGAGTAGATTCCGGATCCTTGTTGGTCTGCTGGCACTGGCTGAATTGCTCTTTTTGCAAGCAGTTTTGAAATTTCCAAAGCTGCTAGATCCCTTTGAGCGGGTGGAACATCTGGAAGGGATTTTTTTGACTGATTTGGAAAGCGAAGAAAGGGGATAGAATAGCCTTCGGAAATGATGGACTGTACCCATTTGTCTTGAGTCAGGGATAGCCAGGCTTCTGGGTACAGTGACAATCTTCCCCCGACTGCCTCGAAGATGGGCAGTCGGGCAACACCTCAGGGATGCTGAAAGGGCTTGTCAGGGAAGGCTTCCCGATTGCCCTGGTTCTGCGGACCCCCCCTGCCCCTAGGGCGACGTCTACCATTGTTATTCCCACCTCTGCCTTTGGTAGGAAAATGACTCTGTGCATCAGGCGAAGTCCCTTGAGATTGTTTACGGAACCACATCTTTCCACCCTTCTGGCCTTTGGGGTAAGGCCTGGAAGGAGTCGAAAAACGGACTCCGACGGCAGAAAGGGTCTTGCCATCAGTCTCGCACCTAGTCAAGGTTTCTTTCACTTGAGGACCAAAGAGAGATGATCCATCAAAAGGGGAGTTCGTGAAAGACGTCTTGAAAGAGTCCGCAAAATTGCATAGCCGCATCCAGGCGTGCCTACATAAGGCCACACCTGTCCCTGCGGCTCTGCTCGCTCCATCGGCCGCGTAAGAAAGGAGGCGCATGGAGGAGTTGGATATGGAATTAAGGGTAGCCAGCTGCGTGTTCATCTTGTCTTGGAAACCCGCAGCTGTAGGATCCTTTAACATTTCACTCGCTTCCTTGATCAAGTCCCTTTGAAGACGAGTGAAATGGCACAGGTAGTTCAGTGAACGCATGGTAAATGTCGCTGAGGAGAACATCCGCTTCCCGTACCTATCCATGGACCTAGATTCCTTGTTAGGTGGATGGACAGGTACTGAAGGATCAGCCAGTTCCTTCTTTGTGGCAGCAGCTACCACCATAGCATCCACAGAAACTCCTTTTGTTAAAAATTGCTTGTCTGCTGGAGCTGTGATGAACTTAGAGGGTCTCCTGGGAGTGGGGTCCACTGAATCAGGAGCCGTCCATGCCTTCTTAGCAACCACCTGCATGAGGGGGTCAAGGGGGACACCCAGGAGGTGGAAGGGCGAGAGCCAAGGGCCTCAAGATACACAGATTCGTCCTCCGAAGGGTTGAGGGCTGGCCAATTTCCCCTCTGTTTCAGGATCTCCAGAATGTCTGCAAATGAGACATCTTCAGAAGGGGAACGGGGAACCCTCTGAATCATCCAAATCTGTGTCTGGCGTGATAGACTCAGGTGAGTCAATGTGTTTCCTCTTACACTTCCTCTTCCGAGGGGCTCTTCTGCCAAATCAGGAGAGGCCTCGGAAGAGGATGAAATCCCACAGGGGCTCCTGAGGAGCAGGCTCTCTGCGGTCCGGGATGAGGGAGTGAGACGAGTAACCCTGAGGCAGCATAGAGGGAGGGGCGGAGCCGACTGTGGAGTAGAGCCAGGCTCTAACACACTCCGCATGACCTCAAATGCACCCCTGTCAGGCAGAGCCAGAGGTCCCGCTCCGAGGAGCTAAGAACCCCTCGGCACAGACAGTGATGGCTCCGAGGCGATGTCGGAGCCGAACTCACCAGCGCCCGAAGCCCGAGAGGAGAGGGGGTCGGACAAGGGTCCGATGCCACTCACCCTCGGAGCCGGCGAGGGAAGTCCGGAGCCGAGATTCTTCCAAAGAAAGCGGAGCCGGCGGGCGAAGACAATTGTATCGGCTCGGCGTAATCACAGTCTTGGTTCCGACGACCGGCTCCGAACTCAAGAGAGTCGAAGGAGGAAAATGTTGATGGACGGGGCAGGCATCGACTGATGAGTCGGGCTCTGAAGCATCTGGGCTAGTGCCTCGGACTTAAGTAGTCGACTCACTACCCTCTGAAGGTCATGATCCGACAGCCTCGATGACCTAGAGGAGAGACCTTTGGCTCCGTTCAGACAGCAGGGGAGATCCTGGAGCCGAATGAACGGAGCCAAGAGATGGTGACCTGGACCTCTTCCTAGTTGTCGGCTCCGAAGTTCTGGTCGGAGCCGACACGGG
>NC_056728.1:1624096549-1624121549 GCF_019279795.1 Protopterus annectens | reverse complement strand
TTTCTGGGTTACAAGGGTGAAGGTTCTTTGGTCTAGCTGCCACTTGAGGGTCCAGAAGACTTCTGCTTAAGTTGTCTGCCAGAGAATTGAGAGAGCCTGGCAGGAATTGTGCTAACCGGTGTAGTTGCATGGCTGAGTCCGTGTGCCAAAGGGTCATGGAGAGCCTGCACAGAGGGCATGAGTGACTCCCTCCCTGTTTGTTGACATATCACATCACAGTGGTGTTGTCTGTTTTGATCAGTAGAGCCCCCAGGGAGAATAGGGGTCTGAAAGCTGTCAGAGCATGCTGGACAGCTAACATCTTTTTTTGGTTGATATGCAGATGTATTTGACGTTGGCTCCATTGGCCCTGTATCCACCTGCCGTCCAGGTGTGCACCCCAGGCATAGTCTGATGAGTCTGCGGTGAGGGTCTGGGTGGCGTGGGGTTGTGAGAAGGGTAGTGCCTTGTTGTGGTAGCATGCTGCTGCCCACCAAAGAAAATCTTTCCTTCAACAAGGTATCATTGGTATAAGAGTTTCCAGGTCTTGGGAGTGTTGACACCAAAGGATTTTTAGGTACCATTGTAATTTCTTCATAAGCAGTCTGGCATATGGAATGAGTAGAATACAAGAAGCCATGAACCCCAGAGCTTGCAGGATTTTCCTTGCGGATAACTGGGGTCTGGTGGCTAGTTGAGGGAAGTTGGCTGTCAGGAAGGTTTGCTTTTCTGGTGTAAGGAATGCCATCTGGGATGCTGTGTCCGGGCTTGCTCCCAGGAATAAATTTTTTTGGGTGGGTACTAGTTTGGATTTCTTTTTGTTGATAGTATACCCCAGGGAGGTCAATAGGTCCTTTACAAAGGTCATGTGCTTTAGCAGCTTTTCCTGACTGTCTGCCTGAATCAGGCATTCGTCTAAATGTGGGTAAATTTTAATATTTCTTTGCCTGCAAAAAGCAGTGGCAGGAGCCAGACATTTTGTGAAAACTCTGGGAGCAGTGGATAAGCCAAAAGGAAGCGCAGAGAACTGAAAGTGCAGTGATCCAGCCCGGAAACGTAGATATTTCCTGCATGATTCCTTGACTGGGATGTGTAGGTAGGCCTTTTTTAGGTCAAGGGTGGCTAACCAAGCATCCTTGGAGAGCATAGGTAGAAGCTGCTGTAGGGTGAGCATTTTGAATTTTGGTATCACCAGAAAGGTGTTTAGAATGGATAGATCGAGGATGGGGTGCCAGGTGCCCTCTTTTTTGGGGTACCAGGAAGAGTCTGGAGTAGAAACCTTGGCCTATCTGTTCTGCAGGAACATGCTCTATTGCCCTCAGAGAGCAGGGAAAGGATTTGCTTTTTGTCTTCTGCCCACTGGTTTGGGGGAAGATCTGGGAACCCTTTTGGGGTTGGTAGAGAGTGGAAATAAAATTTGTATCCCTGGGACACTATGTTGAGGACTCAGCAGTCATTGGTAATGGTGGCCCATGTGCTTGTGTGGAAGGAGAATCCTTCTAGGGGCAAGAGCAGCTGGACAGAGGGAGGGGGTGGAAGTGGAAAGTCATTGTGAGTTCTTACCATGAGGGGGTGGCTTAGCACTCCTTGGATTTGAAGAGGAGGAAAGTACAGTTGTGTACTCTTACCATAAATGTAGATGTTTGAGTGTATTCACTGTTGCAGTCATTACATTTGGGGTTATCTGTCTGCAGGTAGCCCTCATCCGACCTGAATACCAGAGTCTTGGATTCCTGCGTCAGATGCTGTCTTTTCTTCCATGATGTCAGGTCGTCAGGGGTATAAAACATGCAGCAGACACCATGACATCAGTTTTTCTTCCCCAGATGTCAGGTGCCCCCATAATGGGAAGCAATTATATGTTATGTTACACCTCCAACAAAAAGCAAATACATCAGAAAGCTCAAATACACCAAACAAGAAGGAAAGGTAGAGCCAAGAGAAGTCAGGGGGCTGGAGGGAGGGTAACCAGGACTGCAACAGTGAATATTATTTTATTTTTATTTATTTTATTTAATTATTTTACATTTGTTGACCGGGCTAGTCTAGCTGGATATATGTCCGTTTTCAGTAGAGGCCCGGGGAGAAAAGCTCCAAACAGGAAATTGACAAAGTTAAACTAAGCAATTCTACAGAAATTAGAACTAGGCAATACTAAATAAATTGAACTAAGCATTTCTATACAGAAAAAATAAAATAAGCAAAATTAATTTTTTTTTTTTTTTTTTTACAAAATCACACTAGAAAGTTATGAGCAGTTATTAGATAAAGGGAATAATAAATGTATCTTATTCTCATTATAGGAGAGTAAGAGTAGAGTTGAAGGCAGTGGATACAGGTGTAGGAATAGAGCTAAGATTAAAGAATGGAAGAGAAAAGATATCAATGAATACACTCGAACATCTACATTTATGGTAAGTGTACACAACTGTACTATGTTCTTTGTGTTTCACTGTTGCAGTCATCACACTTGGGTTGATTCCCAAAGATGAAGAAGGGTGGAGGCAGTCAAGAAGTGTTAGCGCTGGCTAGCAGGCCTTGTAAGACTGCTGTAGCAAATCCAGCTCTGGATTTAGAAAAAATAGGTAAGTGGTAATGCTTGGTGAAGGTGTGTATAGAACTCCAGGTTGCAGCTTCCAGGATGTCCCTGGTAGAGACTCCCCTGAGAAAATGCTGTAGAGGTTGAAGTAGCTCTAGTGAAATGAGTTCTGATCCCCTGAGGGGTAGGTTTTCCATGGTGCTTGTAGCAGAAATGGATGCAGTGTGCTATCCATTTGGGAATGGTTTGCTTCAAAATGGCCTTGCCCTTTCTCCCTGTAGCAAAGCTGACTAGCAGCTGGTCAGATTTTTTGAAAGGCTTAGTCCTGTGAAGGTAGAAACTGAGCTGTCTGTGCGTGTCCAAGGAGTGCAGGATCCTTTCCCCTTTATTCTGAGGATTAGGGAAAAAGGTTGGCAAATGGATGGATTGGTTTAAAGCCACACTGAATACCACCTTGGGCATAAAGGATGGGTTAGTCCTGAGGGAAACCCTGTCAGCATGGAAAATAATGAAGGGCTCCACTGCCATTAGAACCTGAAACTCAGGGACTCTTCTTGCTGAAGTAATAGCTAGACGTAACGCTGTTTTCCAAGAGAGGAATTTTAACTCTGCTGAAACAGCAGGTTCAAAAGGGAGAAGTGTGAGCTTCTCCAGTACAAAGTTAAGGTCCCAGGCCAGGGTGGAAGCTCTCCTAGGGGGCCTGAAATTGTTAGCTTGTCTCAGGAACTGTTTAATGAGAGGGTGAGAAAAGAGAGGTGGCTCAGTATTATAATGAGCTGAGATGGCAGAGGCATGAATCTTAATGGATGAGAAGGATAGGCCTTCTGTGGAGCAGCTCTGCTAGATAATCAAGGATTTGAGGTAAGGTGGGCACAGCTGTGCCCTTTCCTTGAGACTGACTCCAAGAACAATAACTTTTCAGCATAGGATTTCCTAGTACTAGGCCTTCTAGCCTCAAGGATGACGTGCAGCACCTGTTTGCTGAGGAATGCTGGTGGTGTATTCAGGGGATAAGGCAGACTGCAAGGTTTAGGGTTTGCAGCTGTGGATGCAAAATCTGTCCCTCCTGCTGAGACAGCAGGGAAGGTGTCTGATGTAGGTGCCAGGGTGGCACTGCTGTCAGACTGCTTAGGAGTGGGTACCAGTGCTGGCGTGGCCAGTCTGGTGCAATAAGGATTGCCCTTGGCCTGTCCTGTTTGATTTTGAGTAGTACTTTTGAGAGGAGGGACAGAGGAAGAAAGGCATAAATTGAGAGGTTTTCCCGTGTAAAGGATAGGGCATCCCTTCCAGGCTCTGCTGTGAGGGTTCCTGGTGCAAAATTTGCTCAATTGGTGGTTTTGGGGGGAGGCAAAAAGGTCCACCTCCGGTGTTCCCCACCTCTGGGTTAGAAGTTTGAATGAATTGGGTTCCAGTTTCCACTTGAGGGTCCAGTAGATTTCAACTTAAGTTGTCTGCCAGTGGATTTTGCTTGCCTGGCAGGAATTAAGCTTGTAGCTGCACTTGGTTGCTCAAGGCTGTGTTCCACAGGGCCATGGCTAACCTGCAGTGTGTGTAAGAATGAGTTCCCCCCTACTTGTTTATGAACCACATAACTGTGGTGTTGTCTGTGTTTATCAGGAGCTGTCCTAGAAGGATAAGGTATTTGAAGGCTGTGAGAGCATTCGGTACAGCTAGCATCTCTTTTTGATTGATATGCATGGGAATTTGTTCTGGGCTCCATTTGCCTTGAATGCATTTGCCTGCCATATGAGCCCCCCCATGCATAGTCTGATGCGTCTGTTGTCAGGGTTTGGGTGATGAGGGATTAAGTGAAAGGCAAGTCCCGTGTTGTGGTTGCATGCCTCTGCCCGCCAAAGGAATTCTGCCCTTAGACAAGTTATGATAGGAATCACTGTTTCCAGGTCCTGAGAATGTTGGCACCAAATACTTTTTAAGTACCGTTGAAGTTTCCTCATATGCAGTCTTGCATATGGAATTAGCAGAATGCATGAGGCCATGAACCCTAGGGCTTGCAGTATTTTCCTTGCAGATAGCTGGGTTTTGGTGGCCATTAGTTTAAAATAGTTTGTCAAATGGGCCTGCTTTTCTGGAGTGAGGAATGCCATCTGGGAAGTTGTGTTCACACTTGCTCCCAGGAATACAATTTGTTGGCTGGGCACCAGTTGTGATTTCTTTTTGTTGATGGCATATCCCAGTGAAGTTAGAAGTCTTTTTACAAATGCCAGGTGCTGAAATAGCAATTCCTGACTGTCAGCCTGAATCAGGCAATAGTCCAAGTATGGGTAAATTCTGAATATTTCTCTGCCTACAGTATGCAGGGGCTGGAGCCAGGCACTTTGTGAATACTCTGGGCGCAGTAGATAAGCCAAAGGGAAGTGCAGACAGAACTGATAGCGCATAGAGCCTGCCCTGAAACGCAGATATTGCCTGCATGACTCCCTTATGGGGATGTGCAGATAAGCTTCTTTTAGGTCTAGGGTGACTAACCAGGCATCCTTGGCTAGCACAGGAAGCAGCTGTTGCAGTGTAAGCATTTTGAATTTTGGGACCACCAAAAAGGTGTTGAGAATTGATAGATCCAGGATAGGGCACCAAGAGCTCTCTTTTCTGGGCACCAGGAACAGTCTGGAGTAGAAACCCTGTCCCCTTTGTTCTACTGAAAGAAGTTGAATAGCCCTGACATGGAGAAGGGAAAGTACTTGCTTTTGAGCCTCTGCCCACTGGTTTGGAGGAAGGTCTGGCAACCCACTTGGTGTTGGCAGAGAGTGGAAGTAGAATCTGTATCCCTGGGATACAATGCTTACAACCCATCGGTCCTGAGTAATGGACATCCAGCTTTTTGCATGAAGGGCAAGTTTTCCTCCTAGGGGTGCAAGTACTTGGGCATGGCTGGGTAGGATACTTTTTCCATAAGGGGGTGGCTTACCACTCCCTGTTTTTGAGGTGGGAACACTCCATTGTTTAGATCTCTGCATACCCTGAGACTGTAGTCTTGGGGGTCTGTTTGCCCTGGGTTTGGACAGAGAAGGCCTGGGAGGGAATGGAGAGGACCATTTTTTGAAGACCAATGCCTACTGAATCTAGGTGGGTGCACCTGTAAGAAATCTTTGACAGTTTGCATAGATTTAGCTTTTTCTTCTGTCTTTTTAAGAATGCCTTCTGCTTTTGTACCAAAAAACTATCCTGATTTAATGGAGCATTTAGTAATTCTGCTTTGACATGGTCTGGCAAGACTTGTTCCTTCAGCCAAGCATGCCTTCTCAGTACAGACCCAGTGACAGCAGCCCTGCAAGATGCTTCTAAAGCATCAAACCCACACTGCAAAGTTTGTTTACTGACTTGGTTTGCAGAATGCATTAACTCTTGTAAATCTTTATTTTCTGCACAATCTGGAAGTAACACAATTTTTTGTTTAATTAGTTCCATAATATGCTGCTGGTACTTCAACATGTGAAACTGGCAATTCAAAGCCCTGATTGCAAGAGTTGCAGAGGTATATAACTTCTTACCTCATCTGTCTAAAGCTCTAGAATCCCTGTCTGAAGGGGTAGGGTTTTTGGCTGTACTAGGCTTAATGCCTTTGGGTCCCTGGGAAATGGTTTCTGGATCCGCAGTAGGATTCTTAAAAAGAAATTTGTGAGAGTCAGGTGCTCTGTAGTACCTGTCAGGTTTTCTAGGAGCTGGTGGTAAAGTATTAGGAGTAAGACTGGATTCCATGAAGACATCATCTACAATAGCCAGGACAGGGGGTTATAAACTAGAGGCCTGTGCTGAGGCAAATCTAAAAATTCCCTGAGTCTCTCTGTGAACTGAGGATAGTACTGGCATTCCCAGCGGAAATGCTCTCTAAGGTATGCAAGGTTTCACCAAAAGAAAAATGCTCTGGAGGAGAGGCACAAGGAATAGGGCGGCCACGGTGGTGCAGTGGTTAGCATTGCCGCCTCACAGCAAGAGGTTCTCCGGTTCGATCCTCGGCTGGGGTGCCTTCTGTGCGGAGTCTGCTTGTCCTCCCTGTGGTCGCGTGGGTTTCCTCCGGGTGCTCTGGTTTCCTCCCACATCCCAAAGATATGCTGCAGGTGGATTGGACACTCTAAATTGGCCCTAGGTGTGCGTGTGAGTGTGCCTTCTGTGGAAGGTTGGGCGCCGGGCTGGCAACTCGACACCGTAAAACTCCACTGCCATTCAATGTGCGGACAAGGTGATCCGCTGTGGCATCCCCTAACCGGGAAAAGTCGAAAGAAGAAGAAGGAGAGGCACAAGGAATGTATTCTTCTGCATCTGAATCCTCATAGGTAGAAAAGAGTATGTCCTGGTAATCAGTAGGGTCAGAGTCATCGGACTCCTGGTCTGTAGAATCAGAAGGAAATTCAATTCTTTGTCTTTTAGCAGGGGAAGGCTGGCTTCCCCTAATTAGCGTAATAAGGTCTTCAGCTATTCTAAGCATTTGTTTTTGTGGCATGGGAGCTTGAGCATGCGCTTTGGATGTGCAAACTCTGGGCCTGAAAAACTCTGTAGTTTTAGTTAAAAAATAAATCAGTTTAATACGAATATCGGTAGGTCGGAATACACCCTCAGAAGCCGGTGCCTGCGCATTGGCTCCGGACCCATCCAAGGTAGAGACATCCGCAGGTTCCACAGTCAAAGAAGCATCTCGCGGCATACCAGACTCTGAATGGGTCTCAGCAGAGGCCTGCGAATCTGTAGAAGTGGGCATCAGGGGCTGCAAAGGCAGCTCACTAAGTACCGGCGGGCTGGCAACTAGCTTAACGGAAGTGTCGTCGACAGTTTTTGACCTATGCAGTCTGTCTCTGTCTTTGTGCTTTTTCAGAAGATCGGTAGTCAGATGGGCTTACCGAAGCCATTTCGGAATATGGAGAACAAGAGCGAAAGAATTTAGCTACAAAAATAGCCCGACGGCGAATGGTTCGGGTGTTAAAGCACAAAACGGACAGCGAGGGACATCGTGGCCTGGGCCTAAACAGGTGACGCATTAAGAATGAAAATCTCTATGAGGTATTTGCTTTCCACAGGCAAGACAATTGCTAACTTTTTCTGACATCGGTTAGAGCAAGAAAAAAGAATCCCCAACAGGGTACTTAGCTTTAGAAGACTTCAGGTTTGAAACTCGAAAAATTAAAATTACAGGTAGAGGCCGACCGGCACTTGCGAACTGCTTCTGCTTCGGGCTCCTTCTTGGCAAGAAAGACTGATGTAATGGCATTGGCTGCATGTTTTATAACCCTGACGACCTGACGCCATGAAAGAGGCCACAGCACCCGACGCAGAAATCCCAAGACTCTGGTATTCGGGCCGACTGAGGGCTACCTACAGGCAAATAACCTAAGTGTGATGACTGCAACAGTGAAACACGAAGAACATCAAGTTGATCATACTGAAAGCTGCAACTCTACTTTCAATGTAGATGGTGCATCAGTGGTTGGTGAAAAGGTCAATACAGTAGATTTTTTGGCAAAAAAAATGTTTTGGACTGTCCTGATTAGTTTTAAACCCATAGAGCTCAAAGTGGACACTGGTTCAAAGTGCAATGCTATGTCAGTAGAAACATTTGCTAGAGTAAGAACTGGTGAACTTAATTTGGCCAATTGTGTGAAGCGTGTTGCTTATGGAGGTGAAGAGATTCAAACCAAAGTCTCAGTAGTGCTTTCATGCTATTCAGCTGGGAACAGTTACACCTTGCAGGTTTATGTAGTCAAATGACCTGTACAGTCATTATTAGGTCTCGGAGACCGTTTAAAAATGAAACTACTTTATTTTATCAAAGAAGTCCATCACGTAAGTACATGTCCTAGTTCCAGTTTCACTGATGCTATTTTCACAGCGTATGCTGATATTTTCAAATGCAAGCTAGGTAAACTTTCAGTTGTTTATTCCATGAAATTAGACCCAGAGGTCAGGCCAGTGGTCAGACCAGCGAAGAGTTCCAACAGCTATGCAGGACAGAGTCAAAGTCCAATTAGATAAAATGGTGCTGCAAGGTGTGATTTGTCCAGTTACAGAACCCAATGAATGGGTGCCTTCCATGGTAGTTGCTCATAAGAAAAGCTCAGATGAAATAAGAATATGTATTGAACCAAGAGACAAACAAAACATTAAAGAGACCCCACCATCTTAGGCGTACAGTCAAGGAAGTTGCTACCCTCTTGCCAAATACCACTGTTTTTTCTATTTTAGATGCAGAGAGTTCATTTTGGCAAGTAATGCTTGATCGCAAATCTTCACTACTGACTACATTCAGTACACAATTTGGTAGATACAGATTTCTCGGAATGTCTTTTGGAATAAATTCTGCCAGTGAAGTCTTTCAGAGTGCAATGGAGCACATTTTTTCAGGCTATCCATGTGCTATAATAGTAGATGTTTTACTAGTTGGAGGCAATGGTGAAGCAGAGCATGGCAGAAACCTCAGGAAAGTTCTGGAAAGAGCATGTGAAGTGAATGGTAACGGAGAGATTAGGTGATTAGCCAGGCTGCCAGGTTCAGGGTTTGAAGCTGGGGGTGCAGAATCTGGCTCTCCTGCTGAGACAACAGGGTAGGGGTCTGAGGCAGGTGCCATGGGGCCAGCTGTGACACTGTGCAAGAGGGGGTACACCAGTGTTGGCGTGGCCACCCTGGTGCAATCAACATCATCCTTGGTTTGTCTTGTTTGATCTTTAGTAGGACATTGGAGAGGAGAGGCAGAGGAGGAAAGGGATAAACTGATAGATTTTTCCAGCTGAAGGACAAAGCATCCACTTTGCAAGCTTGTCTGCGAGGAGTCCTTGTGCAGAATCTGTCCAATTGGTAGTTCTGCGGGCAGGCAAACAGGTCTATATCTGGGCTCCCCCACTTGATGATCAGCATTTTGAAAGTCTGTGGTTCCAGTTTCCAATCGTGTGGGTCCATGAGATTTCTGCTTAGTTCGTCTGTCAGTGTGTTTAGTTTTCCTGGCAGGAATTGAGCCTGTAGATGCACTTGGTAGTTCAAGGCTGTGTTCCACAGAGCCATGGATAGTCTGCAGAGGGGGTATGAATGGGTACGCCCATGCTTGTTTATGTACCATATAACAGTGGTGTTGTCAGTCTTTACCATTTATTGTCCTGGAAGAATGTGATCCTTGAAGGCTGTCAGAGCATTCTGTAAAGCTAACATTTCTTTTTGATTGATATGCAGGTGCATTTGACTTGGGTTCCATTTGCCCTGAATGCACTTGCCTGCCAGGTGAGCCCCCCATGCATGGTCTGATGCGTCTGTTAGGGTTTGGATGGCAGGGGGTAAAGTGAATGGTAGTCCCTTGTTTTGGTGGCAGGCCTCTGCCCACCAAAGGAATTCTAACGGTAAGCAAGGTACGACAAGAATCATTGCTTCTAGATCCTGAGAATGTTGACACCATAGGCTTTTTAGATACCACTGTAGTTTCCTCATATGCAGTCTTGCATATGGAATTAGTAGAATGCATGATGCCATGAACCCCAAGGCTTGCAGTATTTGCCTTGCAGATAGCAGGGTTTTTGTGGCCACTAGTTTGAAGTAAGTTGTCAAATGAATTTGTTTCTCTGGCGTGAGGAAAGCCACCTGGGAAGTTATGTTCAAGCTTGCTCCCAGGAATATAATTTGTTGACAGGATACCAGATGTGATTTATTTTCGTTTATGGTGTACCCCAGACAAGTTAACACCTTTTGTACAAATGCCAGATGATGCAGAAAGTATGTCCTGGCTTTCTGCCTGAATTAGACAATCGCCCAGGTATGGGTATATTTGAATATTTCTTTGCCTGCAAAATGCAATGACTGGAGCTAGGCACTGTGAATACCCTGGACGCAGTGGGTAAGCCAAAGGGCAGTGCAGAGAACTGATAGTGCATGCAGCCTGCTTTGAAGCATATGTATTTTCTGCAAGATTCCCTGATTGGGATGTGCAGGTAGGCTTCCTTTAAATCCAGTGTTGCCAACCAGGCATCCTTGCCTATCATGGGAAGCAAGTGGTGAAGAGTTAGCATGTTGAATTTTGGAATCACCAAAAAGGTGTTTAGGATAGACAGGTCCAGGATAGGACACCATGAGTTGTCTTTTCTGGGTACCAGGAAAAGTCTTGAGTAGAAACCTTGTCCCTTTTCCTCTTCTGGTAGTCTGAATAGCCTTTAATCTTAAGAGAGAGTATTTGCTTTTGAGCCTCTGCCCACTGATTTGGGGGCAGATCTGGCCAACCGTTTGGGGTTGGTAACGTGTGGAAGTGAAATCTGTATCCTTGGGAAACTATGCTTAAAACTCATTTGCCCTGGGTAATGAGTTCCCAATTTTTTGCTTGCAGAGCAATCTTTCCCCCTAAAAGAGCAGTCAGTTGAGAAGTGCTTGGAAGTTTCAAAGTTAAGTCATTGAGAAAGCTTACCATAGGGGGGAGTCTTACTACTCCCTGACTTGGAAGTGGAAGCCCCCCACTGCTTAGACCTGTGCGTACCCTGGGATTGAAGCCTGGATGCTCTGCTGGTTCTGGGTTTGAACTGAGAAGGCCTGGAAGAGGCAGGAAAGGACCATTCTTTTGAGGGCCAATGCCTACTAAATCTAGAAGGCTGCACTTATAAGAAATCTATAACAGTTTGCATAGATTTAGCTTTTTCCTCCACATTTTTAAGAACTTCTGCTTTTGTTGCCAAACAGGCGGTCCTGATTTAAGGGAGCATCCAGCAATTTAGTTTTAACATGATCTGGCAAAGACTGCTCCTTAAGCCAAGCATGCCTCCCAAGTACAGACCCGGTGACAGCAGCCCTGCAAGATGCCTCTAGTGAATCAAAACCAAATTGGCAAAGTATATTTTCCAACCTGTTCAGCAGAATGCATTAAATCCTGTAAATCCTTATTTTCAGCACAATCAGGAATCAACATAATTTTCTGTTTAAGCAATCAAATAATATGCTGCTGATACTTTAACATATGAAACTGGCAATTTAAGGCCCTGATGGCCAAGGTTGCAGAGGTGTATACCTTCTTTCCCCATCGACCCAGGGCCCTGGGATCTCTATCAGAGGGGGTAGGATTTTTGGCAGTAGTAGCCTTAATGCCCTTGGGTCCCTGTGAAATGGTCTGAGGATCCGCATTATGATTTTTAAAAAGGAACTTGCGAGAATCAGGAACCCTGTAATATCTGTCAGGTTTTCTGGGAGCAGGAGGTAGAGAGTCAGGGGCCAAGCTAGATTTTGAGAAGGCATAGTCAACAATGTCCAGAACAGGAGGGATAACTAAAGGCCTGTGTTGGGGCAGGAGTAAGAAATCTCTAAGCCTCTTTTTAGAATTAGAGTAATCCTGGCTTTCCCAGTGAAAATGCTCCCTAAGAGTATGCAAGGTTTCACCAAAAGAAAAATCCTCTGGGGGAGAAGCAGAGGGAATAGAGTCCTCTGCACCAGAATCCTCATAGGTAGATAAGGGTAAATTCTGGTCATCAGAGGAGACAGAAATTTCAGAATCCTTGTCAGAAGTATCATAAGCAAATTCAGTACTTGGTCTCTTAGACTGGGAAGGTTGGCTTCCCCTGATTAAAGTAAAAAGTTCTTCATCCATTCTTATCATTTGTTTTTCAGGAATAGAGGCCTGACCATGCAAGTCTGGGTGTCGGTTTCCTAGGCATGGTTCGAGTTTTAGGCCTAGAAGAAGATGGCATCGGTTTAATATGCAAGTCAGTAGGCCTGAATACACCCTCAGAAGTCTGTGCCTGCACAGCGGCTCCGGACCCATCCAAGGTAGAGACATCCACAGGTTCCGCAGTTGAAGCATCTCGCGGCATAACGGACTGCGAATGGGTCTCAGTAGAGGCCTGCAAATACAAAATAGCGGGTATCAGGGGCTGCAAAAGCGCCTGAGTACTGGCGAACTGGCGACTAGCTTAGGAGAAGCGGCGGCGGTTTTGGACCTAGGCGGCCTGTCTCTGTCTTTATCTTTGCATTTTTTTCGGAATGTCAGTAGTCGGGTGGCTTACTGAAGACATATCTGGATAATTGAACAGAGTACCAAAATATTTAGAAGCAAAAATGTACCGATGACAAATAGTTTGTGGCTTAAATAAGGCATAAAACCAACAGCGAGGTACATTGTGGTCAGGGCCTAGGGCAAGGAATACAGTACGGATGAAAATCTTTATGAGGTATTTGCTTTCCACAAGAAATACAATTATTGCCTTTTACTGACATCGGTTTAGAGCAAGAAAAATTTCCCCAACGGGGTACTTGGCTTTACTTGAAGACTTCGGTTCTGAAACTCGAAAACAAAAATTTCAGGAGTCAGCCGACCGGCACTTGCGAACTGCTTCTGCTTCGGTCACCGCACGGCAAGAAAGACTGGTGTAATGGCGTCGGCTGCAAGCTTTATACCCCTGACTACCTGACATCACAGAAGATGAGACAGCAACTGATGCAGGACCCAAGACTTTGATAATCAGGCCGACTGAGGGCTACTGCAAGCAGATAACCCAAATGTAATGACTGCAACAGTGAAACATGAAGAACATCTAATACTTTGTTGTGTGTGAACACCCTTAAACTAATACTTTGTTGAAGCACCTTTTTTGATTTAATTACAGCATTCAGTCCTCTTGAGTAGAAGTCTATCAGCATGGCACATCTTGACTTGGCAATATTTGCCCACTCTTCCTTGCAGAAGCACTCCAAATTTGTCATATTTCGAGGGTTATCTATTGCGCACACAGCCCTCTTCAGGTCACCCCACAGATTTTCTATTGGATTTAGGTCTGGGCTCTGGCTGGGCCATTCCAAAACTTTAATTTTCTTCTGTTGATGCCATTCCTTTGTTGATTTGGATGTATGCTTGGGGTCATTGTCATGCTGAAAGGTGAAATTTCTCATCTTCAGCTTTCTAGCAGACGCCTGAAGGTTTTAGGCCAAAAGTGAATGGTATTTGGAAATGTTCATAATTCCCTCCACCTTGACTAAAGCCCCAGTTCAGCTGAAGAAAACCAACTTCAAAGCATGATACTGCCACCACCCATGCTTCACCATGGGGATGGTGTTCTTCTGGTGATGCAAAGTGTTGTTTTTGTGCCAAGCATACCTTTTGGAATTGTGGCCAAAAGGTTCAACCTTGGTCTCATCAGACCATAACACATTTTCCCCACATGCTTTTGGGAGACCATGTATTGTTTTGCAAATTTTAGCCGGGCCTGGAAGTTTTTCTGTGTAACAAAAGGCTTCCGCCTTGCAACCCTACCCCATAGTTCAGACATATGGAGAGTACGGGAGACTGTTGTCACATGTAGCTCCTTCAGTGTTGCTGTAGGTCTCTTGGCAGCCTCCCTGCCCAGTTTTCATCTTGTCTTTTCATCAATTTTGGAGGGACTTCCAGTTCTTTTCAATGTCATTGTTGTCCCATATTTTCTCCACTTTTTGATGACTGTTTTCACTGTGTTCGATGGTATATCCAATGCTGTGGAAATTTTTTTGTACCCTTCTCCTGACTGATAACTTTCAACAATGAGATCCCTTTGATGCTGTGTAAGCACTCTGCAAACCATGGCTTTTGCTGTAGCAGGAAACTGAGTAAATGTCAGGAAAATTCTACTAGGACAGCTGAACTTTATTTGGGGTTAATCAGAGTCTCTTTAATTGATGGCAGGTGTGTACCCAAGAAGACTGAATGCTGTAATTAAAGTATTAGTTTAAAGGTGTGCACACACAACAAAATATTAGTCTAAGGGTGTGCACACACAACAAAGTATTAGTTTATGGGTGTGCACAGTTAATCAACCAGTGTGCTGTACTTTTTTTTTTTTATATAAATTTCCCCCCCCAACAGATTTGTTTGTTTTTCAATTGAATTGTACAGGTTATAGGTCGCATTAAAGGTGGGAAAGTTTTAAAATGATTTACTGTGGTCTCATTTTTTATATGAAAAAAAAAAAAGAGGATGAAAGGCCTGAAGAGAGAGCATAATAGCTCTCATCTCTTTGACACTGCAGATGAAGCATCCACACTCCCTGTACCTTCAGGGAGCCAAAAGTTGCTCCCCATCCCACATCTGAAGCATCTGTGAACAGATCCTGAGAGGAAGAGGGAGATGAAAAGGGAGCCCTGGATTCAGAGACAACTGCCGAATCCACCAGAGAAGTTCCAACTTGAAACAAGGAATAAGAAGAACTGTAAAATCTAGGGGATGTGCATGTTGAATCACATCGACTTCAGAAACCACTGGAACTTCCTCATGTAGAGTTTGGCCAGAAGGGAGCATTGGAATGGTGGAAGCCATGAATCCAGAGCCCTCAGAAACTCCCTGGCTATAGAGCCCAGGGAAAGAAGAATTTGAAACTAAGAAAAGAGAGTTAAGGTCTTTGGAAGAGGAAGAGATGCCAGCATTGGCACAGTCTAAATCTGTAACCCAGAATGGCATGATCCTGAGAAGGAGTCAGAGAAGACTTTTTGAAGTTTATCATGAACCCCAGGATCTGAAGAAGAGAAATGCCAAAGTGAAGATTTTGCAAAAGGATTTCCGGAGAGGACGGCTGAATCAGCAGATCATCTAAGTAAGGAATATTTGGATCCCTTGAAGCCTGCAAAAAGCAACCACAGAAGCAATGCATTTGGTGAACACCCTTGGTGCAGTAGAAAGGCCAAAGGGCAAAGCACAGAACTGAAAATGCCAGGAAGCAAAAGAGAAATGCAAAAACGTCCTGAAAAGAGGATGGATTGGAATATGGAGATAAGCATCTTTGAGATTCAAAGACACCAGAAAGGCCTGAGGGATCAACAGAGGAAACCAGTCTGAAGGGATAACATCCAAAAGGAAGGCACCTTCAGAAAAGTGTTTAGATGACAGAGATCTAGAATTGGTTTCCAAGTACCCTCTTTTCTGGGCACTAGAAACATTCTTGAATAAAACCCCTTCCCTCTTGGGACACAGGCACCTCTTAAATAGTAACCGGAGACAAAAGATCTCAAAAGAACCTCTGGGAAAAAGGAACTTGTCCCAAAGGAGGCTGAAGAATGCCCATAAAGAGGACAGGATATCCACACCATGAAGTACCCCTGACAAATGACTGACAGAACTCAAAAATCCTGAGTGATTCAAAGCCAAATAGGAAGAGAAAGGTGAAGAGAAAGAGGAATGTGGTTGGGAACAGGCAGATAGTCAGACAGCACCTGGTTTGTCAGGAAAGGAAGGCTTCTGAATTCCTGCAGTCTGAGTGGCCTTAGCAGGAGGAGCTGATTTACCACCCTTTTTACCTTTAGCAGGAGGTCGAGATTGCCTATTAAAAAAGGCTGGCTTAAGAAGGGTAGTTTCTCTGAAATTTAGGCACAGGAGAAACAAACGCATGTTTAAGTTCCTGTAAGGCCTTCCCCTTGTCCTGAAGAGACAAACAAACCAGCAGCTGCTTCCCAAACAAAAGTTTATTATCCAGAGGAGCATCCATCAACTTAGCCTTAATATCATCAGGTAAAGGTTGATGTCAAAGCCAAGAATACCTCCTCAGTACTGAACCAAACGCAGCAGCCCTACAAGAGGCATCTGCTGCATCACAACTACATTTGATAGAATGATGAATTACTTGAGAGGAAATCCCTAGCAAGGGAAGAGTAGAAGATTTGCTCTCAGAGTCTGGAAGATTAGAAAAAAGCTGACAAGCCTGAGAAACAAAAGCCAACACATACCTAGATATATGGGTCTGATCATTAACTGCCCTAAAAGCTAGGGTAGCAGAAGTACAAACCTTCTTGCCCAGCCTGTCCATGATTCTGCTGTCCTTGTCAAAGGGCAGTAACTTGGATGAAGGAAGCAACTGAAACAGCTAATCAGAGGCTACAGACACCACAGAGGGATCAGCAGCGAGAAATCAACAAAGAGGAACAATCCTCAGGCACCCTATAAAACCTATCAGGCTTCTTAGGAGCAGGGGGCAGAGAAGTAGGAGTTTTAGAGCCATTTGAAAAAAAAATCCAGTAAAGCAGACAAAACAGGAGGAATGGCCGCAGGTTTAGGAGATTCCATCCACAGTAACTCATAGTACACCTCTTATGGATATCAGAGACCTGAGTATGATCCCACTTAAAAAAAATTCCATCATCCTAGACATTGTGTCCTCAAAGGAAATTTCCTTAGGAGGAGTATCAGGACTATTAGATTCCTCTTCCTCTAACCCATAGTCCAAAGCAAAAGGAATCAGAGTAGAATAAGTAAGGGATTCTTCATCTGAATCAAACTCTTTCTCAGAAGAATTTAGTTCTCCGGGCCTTTTAAGTGGAGAAGAGGACCAAGGAATAGCAGGAATTGAAACGCCTTGAGGAGGCCTTAATGACAGTACAGCATTAAATAACCCCTGAATAACAGCCTGCCACTCACTTTGTGGATCCCTAGGAGCAGAATAAACATGTTTTCTGTTTCTTTAAGGGAATGTCCACCCCAGAAAACTAAGATGACTGACTCAAGATGGCATTTGACAACCGTAGTAGGAACTTCTCTAAGAAGACTCTGCAAAACTCCCCTTGACCCCTCAGAAACAATCAACCATGGTTCCCCCTGAACGTCTGAAACGGATGCCTGCAAAGCCTCATTGGACATGCTGCCCACCACATCTTCGCCGGCCTCCAACCCGGTCAGGGCAGAGAAATCCGACAACACAGCCAGGTGAGCCTCCGGGTTTGTAACAACCTCAGGAGAAACACCTGGCACAGGTTGGACAGCAGAAGATTCTGGTCTTACCTTTTTCACCTTCTGCCCTGACAGCTGACCCTTGGGGCAGGAAGTTCCTTTCACTGTATCTTTAGCAAGAAGCTTAATATGCTGGCTCTCAAGATACAATAAAAGGGAAGAAAGCCTACTACAAAGGTATTTTTGGGATGAATACCTGACAAAATGAACAAGAGATATAGTTGTGAGAAGCTCCTAGGCAAAAAAAAAAGAAGTTATGTCTTACCATAACGTTCCATCTGTGTTGTTCATCTTCTATCATTCATCACTGATAGGTTCGGTTCCAAGCCCTCAGAACCGAGTTGGCCTATTACCAAGCTCGCACCAGCCAAAAAAAACTCTCGAGCTAAGTCTCTACCCAGAATGCCCTTCGCCCTGTTACCTCAGATCGAGTTTGCTAATAAAGAAAGTAAAGCAGAGGCCACTTCTACGCAAGCACCCTAGTGCACCACTTAGACCCAAAGCATCCCGCAGGAAACTTTGGCGGGGGAAGGAGGATGGGAAGTGATAAATGAAAGAAGATGAACAATACAGATGGAATGTTATAACTTCTTTATCTGATATTGTTAATCTTCTTTCCATTCATCATCGATGGGACAGAATCCCAAGCTATCTTGAGGTCCATGGGCAGCCCTTATGGAAGAACATTCCTGAGTACCATTAAGCCGAAGGCAGCTCTACCCCTGGAGACCAGGTCCAATTTGTAATGATTGATACAGGTATGAGGCTTAGCCCAAGTAGCTGCTGTGCAGATGTCATCCATGGATGCCCTGGAATGGAATGCTATAGAAGCTGTCATAGATCTAGTGGAGTGGGCTTTAACTTTTGGCATGGATTCATTATGGAGGGAATAGGTGACAAGTATGCAGTCCCCTTAGCCATCTAGATAATGTAACCCTGGAAACAGCTTCTCCCATTTTGTGTCCCAAAAAGGAGATGAAAAGCTATTCAGATTTACAGACAGGTTTGGTCCTGTCTAGGTAAAATCTTAACTGTCTATGTACGTCTAAGGTGTGAAGGCAATACTCTCCTCTATTGGCAAAATTCGGAAAAAAAACACTGGTAGATCAACGGACTGGTTAATATAGAATTCAGAAACAACTTTGGGAAGAAAGGATGGGTTTGTCCGAAGTGACACACTGTCTTATGAAAAACTAGATAGGTCCTCTTGATATACGGCAGAGGCTCCGTTATCAAAAAACTTAGCCAAGTATTGAAGCACTGCAGTAAATGGAGCCGAATACGGGTCTAGCATGTTATCCTTGGACCAAATGGAAAACCTTTTCCATCTATCCTGATATAGTCTTTCTGGTGGATGGTTTGTGAGAGGCCAGAATGATGTCTCAAACAGGTGAGGAGAGATTAGCCTGCCTGGCGACTAGTGGAAGTTGAGAAAAGTACAGTTTTGTACCTACCATAAATGTAGATGTCCGATAGGAATGCATCTGCAGTCCTTACAAATGGGTTGTCCTGTCGTCAGGCAGCCCCTCGGTCGGCCGGATTCCAAAGTCTGGGTCTGGCCTCGGCTGGTGTCGCACTTCTCCCGACGTCATAGCTGCAGTTATTCGGGTATAAAGGCATCAGCCGACGCCATTTTCCTCAGTGTTTCTTGCCCCAGATGCCAGGTGCCCTCTTGGAAGGCTAAATTTGGATAAATGCCAATGATTCCAAATAGTAGAGAGCAAACACAAAAATAAGCATGTATGTACATATATACAAACAAATACACCATAATAGATTCCCCCATCTAGCTATAAGATGGGCAAATACCCTAGGAGCACCACAGAGGGGAAGGAGGGTGGGTAATCCTGACTGCAGATGCATTCCTATCGGACATCTACATTTATGGTAGGTACAAAACTGTACTATGTCCTTCAAGGATGCATCTGCAGTCCTTACAAATGGGTAGAATACCATAGCTAAACTGGGGGAGGTGGACAAAAACAAATTATGGTGTAGTTAGGATCCCTTGCAAAACAGCAGTGGCAAAGCCTGCTCGGGATCTAGAGTACAAAGGTAAATTATAATGCTTGGCAAATGTATGCACGGAGCTCCAAGTAGCAGCTTCTAAAATGTCCTTGGTAGCCACTCCTCGTAAGAAGGCTGTGGTAGTGGCTGTTGCCCTTGTAGAGTGAGGCCTGATGTTCTCTGGAGTTTTCTTTCCATGGTAGGAGTAACAAAATCTAATGCAATTTCCTATCCACTTGGAGATTGTCTGTTTTGAAATTGCTTTTCCTTCCTTCCTGTTGCATATGCTACCAGTAGCTGGTCAGTTTTTCTATTGCCCTTGGTCCTGTCCAGGTAATAGCGTAATTGTCTATGTACATCCAAGGTATGTAGCAGTCTTTCTCCCCTGTTCTGTGGGTTAGGGAAGAATGTATGTAGGTGGATAGCCTGATTTAAAGAAACTCTGGAAACCACCTTAGGCATAAAGGAAGGATTTGTTCTCATGGACACTCTATCTTGATGGAAGATCAAGAAGGGTTGCACTGCCATTAATGCCTGAAGTTCAGATACCCTTCTTGCTGAAGTGATTTCCAGCAGGAAAGCAGTCTTCCATGATAAGTATTGCAATTCTGCTGTTGCTGCTGGTTCGAAAGGAGGAAGTGTCAATTTTTCTAGCACAAAGTTCAAGTCCCATGCTGGTAATGGTGGCTTTCTAGGAGGCTTTACATTTTAATTCCTCCTTGTGAAACTGTTTGAGCAGAGGATGTGAGAAGACAGGAGGATCCAAGTCGTATTCTGCTGAAATAGCTGATGCATGAATCTTGATGGAGGAATAGGACAGGCCTGTGTGGAAGAGCTCTGCCAAGTATTCCAGAATGTTGGCTATGTTTACCAGTGACACATCTTCTTTTTCAGTACTCCAAATGAGATATCTTTTTCCATTTGCTGAATAATTTTTTCTTGTTTGAGGGTCTGCGAGCCTCAAGGATAATGTCTTTAACCCTTTGGGATAAATTTGGGTTAATTGGTCTTATGCAATGTTCCAGGCAGTCAGCTGCAGAGTTTTCAGGTTTGGATGCAGATGGCTGTAGTTGTTCTGTGTTAACAGCAAGGGAACCAGGGGTAGTGTCCATATTTGTTCCTTTACCATGCTCCTCAGTAATGGGTACCAATGTTGCCTTGGCCAGTCTGGAGCTATGTGAATGATCCTTGACGGTCCTCTTTGATCTTCAATAGCACCTTGTGCATCAAAGGAAGTGGTGGGAATGCATATGCTGTCAGGTTTTTCCAACTGAAGGATAGGGAGTCCACCTTCCAAGCAAGTGGGTGGTACGTCCTTGTGCAGAATTTCTTTAGTTGGTGATTGTGTGGGGATGCAAATAAGTCTATTTCTGGGGGTCCCCATTTTCTTGTAATGGTTTTGAAGATGTCCGGATGCAGCATCCATTCGTGGGCATCCGTGGAAGTCCTGCTTAAAATGTCTGCTAGGATGTTTTCTTTTCCTGGTACAAAAATTGCTTTTAACTGTATGTTGTAGCTCAGGGCCACATTCCAGAGCTCCAGCACCATTCGGCAAAGAGGGTAATGAGTGTGTGCCTCCCTGTTTGTTGATATACCACATAACTGTGGTGTTGTCTGTCCTTATCATCAATAGACCTTGCTGAAGGAATGGTCTGAATGCCTGAATTGCCAGTTTTACTGCCAGCATTTCCTTTAGATTTATGTGTAGGTGCAGCTGGTTTTGAGACCATAAACCTTGTATGCACTTGTCCAGCAGGTGTGCCCCCCAACCGAGGTCTGAGGCGTCTGTCGTGATGGCTTGGTTTGGTTGAGCACTGTGAAAATGCAATCCTGTGTTTGATTGACAAGCCTGAGCCCACCATAGGAATTCTTGCTTCAGGCATGGAATAATGGGAATCTGGGTTTCCAAGCTGTGCTTGTGTTGAGACCATAAATTCCTTAGGTACCACTGTAGTTTTCTCATATGCAGTCTGGCATGAGGAACCAATATTATGCAGGATGCCATGAAGCCCAAGGCTTGCAGAACTTTTCTTGCTGTCAGATGGTTCTGTTTTGTTAAGGCCAAGAAGTAGAGAGGTAGCTGCTCCTGTTTTTCTACTGTTAGAATGCCATTTGCCTTGATGTGTCCAACTCTGCACCCAAAAGGTTATTCTCTGGGATGGTATCAGTCTTGACTTTTTAAATTGACTGTGTATCCCAGGGCTTGTAGCAGAATAAATGACCCTTTGTAAATCTTCTGCTAGCTTGCTTTGTTGTCCGCTTGTATCAGGCAGTCGTCCAGGTATGGGTAGATTTGTATTCCTGAAGTCTGCAATGAGCAATTACTGATGCCAGGCATTTCGTGGAACACTCTGGCAGTAGATAAGCCAAAGGGCAATGCTGAGAATTGATAATGCTCTGATCCTGCAAGAAATCTGAGGTATCTTCTGCAGTTTGGTCAGATGGGGACGTGCAGGTATGCCTCCTTGAGATCTAGAGTCACCAGCCAAGACTCCTTGCCCAGCATGGGAAGAAGCTGCTGTAGGGTCAGCATTTTGAATTTTGGAACAATGAGGAATGTGTTTAAAGCGGACAAGTCGAGAATAGGTCTCCATTTGCCTTCTTTTCTTGGTACCAGGAAGAGTCTGGAGTAAAATCCTTCCCTTGCTCCATAGATGGTACTTTTTCTAGCTCTCATCCTTAATAATTGGGATATTTGTTTTAGTGCTTCTGTCTTTTTGATTTGGAGGTAGGTTTGGCATTCCTCTCTTCCCTGGTAGAGTATGGAAGTGAAACCTGTAACCTTGGTCTATTATCTGTAAAATCCACTTATCTCTTGTGATGTAATGCCAGTTTGTCGTAAATAAGGCTAGCTTCCCGCCTAAGGGTGCTTGCAGTTGTTCTCTGGTAGGCGGTGCCAGAGCCAAGTCACTGTGATTGACCAGTAGTTGTAGTGGTGGCTGTGTCTGTGGCTGTGCCTCGCTGGTTGTTGGCCTGCCACTGACGTCCTCTGTAAGCACCCCTGATTGGCTTCTGCCTCTTGAACGCCTATTCCTGCCTCTCTGAGTTCTGGAGGAGTCTGGAAAGGACCAATTCTTGGAGGGCCAATTCCTGCTAAACCTCAGAGGTTGGACCTGTAAGAAATCTTTTACTGTTTGGACAGATTTTGCCTTCTCTTCCATCTTCTTCAGTACTTGTTGTGCAGGAAAGCCAAACAAATTGATTTTATCCATAGGAGCATCTAATACTTTTGATTTGACATGGTCTGGTAAGGCCTGTTCTTTTAGCCATGCATGCCTTCTGATGACTGTGCCAGTCATGGCTGATCTAAAGGAAGCCTCCAGTGCATCATAGCCGCATTTTAGGGAATGGTTACTGACCTGTTGAATGTTATGCACCATTTCCTGCACATATTTTTTGTCTACTGTTTCATCTGAGGACACTTTTTTGGTTAACTGATCTAGCAAAAATTCTTGATACTGCATCATGTGAAATTGACAGTTCAAGGCCCTAGCTGAAAGAGTAGCAGAAGTGTAAACTTTTTTACCCCATCTCTCTAAGGATCTGGATTCCCTTTCAGAGGGGAGGGGATTTTTGGCAGAGGTGGCTGCTACAGCCTTAGGTCCTTGGGAGATTGTCTCTGGATCTGCAAGGGGAGCCTTATACAAGTGATAATGTGTGTCCGGGACCCTGTAGTATCTATCGGGCTTAACAGGGGCGGAGGTGAGAATCAGGAGCAGTACAAGCATCATTAAATGCATCATCTACAACAGAAAGAACTGGAGGAATGGCTAAAGGCCTATGTTGTGGTAAATGCAGAAAAGATCTAAGCCTTTTTCTGGAATCTGAAAAATCCTGGCCCTGCCACTGAAATTGTTCCCTCATAGCATGCAGGGTTTCCCCAAAGGAAAATTCCTCAGGCGGAGAGGCAGAAGGAATGGACTCTTCACCATAAGAGTCTTCATAAGGGGAGTATGGGGCCTCTGGAGGGTCTGTATCATTTGAGTCATCAGAGGAATCATCTGTAGACACTGGCTCAGGGGGCTCTGCTCTAGGCCTCTTCTCTGGAGGTGGGTGAGAGGCCCTGTCTGGTTGAGGTTGGGATCCTCGAATTAAAGAAATGAGATCCTCTGCTAAACTAAGCATTTGTGAACTAGAGCTAGGCCTGTGAGAGGGGGGCTTATCAGGCACATATTTAGTTGTTTTAGCTGCTTTAGCCCTGGCAAAGGCCTTAATGGACATGGCTGCAGGTGGCCTAGCAGCTCATCGTTACTGAGGGGTTGAAATATCCAAGGGAATAGTGTCTGATAATTCCTGAGAAACTAACAGTAAGAGGGATTTCAGAAGCCGATTCCACGAGGTTAGAAGAGGCCTCGGCCGAAACCGAGACACTTTCATGATTGGCTTAACGGCGGTTTCCCGAAACCGCGGACCCGAAAGTGTCGGTCCTTTTCCTTGCGTTTTTAGCTATTTAGTCGGAGCCTATGATCCGACGGCATAATATAGGCAAAATCGGGCGAAAAACTCCTTCAGCAAGCTCCGACCCGGCGTCTAAGCGTCCGCCGGTTAAAAGAAGCACAGGCTAGACGAGCTGCACGCCGTGGTCTGGGCCTAGACAAGGTAAGCAGTAGGTGGAAATCTTTATGAGGTATTTGTTTCCCACAAGTTAAACAGTTATTCACTTTTTCTGACATCGGCTGAGGCAAGAAAGAGTCTCCCAACGGGTACTTAGCTTTTAGAAGTCTTCAAGAAGTTTCGGTAGTAGTAATCTCTGGCTCTGACCGACCGGCACTTGCAACATCTTCTGCTTCGCGCCATGGCAAGAAAGACTGGGGAAAATGGCGTCGGCTGATGCCTTTATACCCGAATAACTGCAGCTATGACGTCGGGTGAAGTGCGACACCAGCCGAGGCCAGACCCAGACTTTGGAATCCGGCCGACCGAGGGGCTGCCTGACGACAGGACAACCCATTTGTAAGGACTGCAGATGCATCCTTGAAGGACATCCAAGCTGTCAGCTTAAGAGTGGACAGGTTCGGGTGACTCAGCAGTTGGGGGTGAGTGATCAGATCTGGTAGAGGATCCAGAGTCCATGGCGGGCATACTAGGTGAGGCAGACGAAAGGGGAACCAAACTTGTCGAGGCCAGAATGGGGCTATTCACCTTGCATCTCAACCGAAGAGCTTTCTTTAGAAATTGTGGGATCAGAGGAATGGGAGAACAGGTGTAGAGAAGTCCTGTGGGCCAATCGTGGATCAGAGCGTCCCTCAGTGACTCCCCCTTCAGGGTAAGTAAGACAAAGTATCTGCTGCACTTAGTGTTTGACTGGGAGGCAAAAAGATCACAGCAAGGCTGGCCCCAGTGGCTGAAGATTACAGAGGCCACCTCAGGGTTGAGGGACAACTCTTGGGGCATGATGATGCATCTGCTCAGTTTGTCAGCAATCACATTGGAGCTTCCCAGGATATGCGCTGCTATCAGAAAGTGGTTGGAAGCTATCGTCCACTGCCAAATTCTCATGGCTTCTCGACAAATGGGGTAGTACTTGCATCCTCCTTGCTTGTTGATGTACCAGACCACCGACATATTGTCTGACTGGATTGCAAATGTCCCGGAGAGGGACGCATGGCTCTCAGTTATAGGACACTGACATGCAGGTGGGCCTCTGAGGTGGACCATGTGCCTTGGACAGTCTTTCTCTGAAAATGGCTGTCCCCCCACCCGATCAGGGAAGCATCCGTGGTCACAATGGCTGTGGGCTGGGAGGGTTGAAATGGGTGGCTCCAAGATCTACGTCTGGCCTCATCCACTAAAACAGGTCCTGCTTGCAGGAGTTGGTTATTCAAATCTTG
>NC_056728.1:1623637736-1623704975 GCF_019279795.1 Protopterus annectens | reverse complement strand
AAAAGGTGCCCTCATGAGTAGATCGTAGGTTTACCCCGGGTATCACTTCTGTGTCACTGTTAGACAGAGGCACAGTATACTAACCTCGAAAAGGGCGCAAAATTAATTTAAAATGGGTGGCGAAAGCCAAACACACTCTGGCTAGGCTTATAAATGCCCTAGGGCAGATGGCCTAGTATAAACCTATGAACTGCACAAACACATGGTACTGCCTCATCCAAATCCTTCCCTATAAGGACATCTGCAGGACGGTAGTTTGGTAACCTTGTTGTCTCAAGACAACCTACTATTGGCATTTGTCTTTCCCACTTATTGGCTCCCTCACCTTTTGTTCCCCACCTTTCCTCTGTGGACACCTGTATGCCACATGGCCCCATTGGTTGCATTCAAACATTTAACCCTAGCTCCTGGACCTGTACCTGGACTAGTGGCTTCCCCTGCTACTGGCGGATTCTGTTGGAGCAGTCTGTGCTGCCCACCATGGGTTCCTTTAGACCCATGAGCAGTACTGGGGGTCCCTTTCCTGTGCATGGCTGTCCTGCTTGCCAGGTATAGGTCTCCCTTCTTCCCCAACTCATCTGAAGTGGTCCATTGTCTATCAGCTAACCAGATCCTCATGTCCTCAGGCAAAGTGCTAAGGGCTTGTTCCCTCACCAAAAGGTCTGCCAGCCCTTCAGAAGTGGTGACCTGACATCCAGTCACTCGCCTATAGAAATAACTGCTCAGTTCAGCAACATTTTCACACACACTTTCATCTGCCTTGCGTCTATGCTCACAAAACTTTTTCCTATACGTTTCATGTGCTAGCTTAAACAAGTCTAACAAGTGATTTTTAACAGCAGTTTAATCAAAACATGCAACGTTGGATATTTTTGACAAAACAGTTACAGCTTTACTATGGAGTAAGGGTCAGGTCAGGCTCCGTACCCAGAGCCTTTGGTCAACACTATACTGCTTGTATACCCTCTCAAACATATGAATGCAACTGTCAAAATTATCCCTCTCTTTAAGCTGTGGTAGAAATTTACTGACCTTTTGTGCTTCTGGAATCCAGTTACTCCCTTCCCCATTACCTGCATGACTCTGGCGAAGAGTCAGCATTTCCCTCTCATGCCTCCTCTGCTGCTCCTTTTCCTCGGCTTCTATCTCCAAATGCCTGGCCTCCAACTCAAGTCTCTTTAGCTCCAGATTGATTTTTAAGTCCTCAGCAGAAAGATTGAGCTGTCCATTCTCCGAGGGTATTAGATCGCCACTGCCAGTCTGATTGTCCTCCTGGTTGCTGTTTTCTGATGCAGCTGTAACCAAGGCTGCAATCAGGTCAGCCTTAGTCAGGTTTCCATGCACCAGTCCCCTAGCCTGGCACATCTCCACCAGCTGGCTCCTTGTCAGCTTTCCATACTCCTCTGCTGACATGCTGCTTGCTCACCCTGACTAACTAAGCTAACAAAAGAAATAAAACAATTGTGATCTGAACTCTGAGTATTCACTGCGTGGCTGATTTAGAGTACAAAACACCTTCAAAGCTCACTGTACACAAGCTATAGGAATTCACTCTACCCACACCACTACAAGCCAATTAGTATTTGGCAACCAATTAATATGTGGTGTGGATATCCCACCACTGCCAAACAATTAATATGTGACACCCCGTGCCCTGGCCCAGCAATCAAGGAGCCTCAATCCTCACCACTAACACCAGTGAGGGGCATCTCATATAGGAGGAAAGGATAACAAATACACACAGTAAAGTGCAGTTTCCCTCCAGGAAAAAAAATCTGAAGATAGCTGGATACAGCAGCTTGAATCTCATGCCTGCTTCTTGACATTCCCAGATTGACATTCATTTTACTAATAAAACAATTTTTAGCAATGTAACCACTCTCCATATCTGAAACAGACTATTTCAGATGATGACAGTTTTTTATGTATTTACATATATCTGCACACTTTTAGTTACAGACTTGGATTGTTCAGTTTTAAACAGTGCTCCTTTAACTAGTAACCTTTCAGGTAACACACCAAATTTTACCAGTAATCAGGGTCACTCTGAAAGACCCATTTATATGAATTACTTGGAAATGATCTTTTGAACTTTTCAACTGCTATAGTATCTATAATTTTTCTTTTACTCTTCACCTCATGTTCTAAACATAGCTATTAATCTTCTGCTGTTTTGCTTGGATTGGATGTCCATTTTATGTCATTTTATGGCTTTTGTTACAGAATACACAGTAGCCATAACATACAGTTCTTTTTTTCTTGGCTTTAGAAAGTTCATGCAGTCAGTACCTTCCTTGTCCCATATAGGCCATAAATGCTTCTATAAACTGGAAGGTTAAAATTCTGGGCCTAGTCAGACTGAGCCCAGTTCTACTGGGTGGTATATCTCTTATAATCAACAGGCTATGTTTCAGTGTATCCAGCTACATGGCATAGAGTGATACAGCAAAGGCAATTTGAGTTCTTTTAGCTGATGTGCCCGTTAGAGCTGGCCAGGGAGGATGGGAGTGAGCAGCTGCTGATGACTCACCCATCCTTGGAGTTCTGGGTCATCACATGGTTGACACCTATCAAGAGCATTAGGCATTACAACAAAGATGGCAATAATGAAGCTCATAAGAGCTGCCAAAGTGTGAGTGTGTGTGTGTGTGTGTGTGTGTGTGTGTGGGGGGGGGGGGGGGTAGGCCAGATCAGCAAGCTCTTCCTCACCTTCCTGTCCTTACTGCCCAACTCTTAGCAGTGAATGGAGGGCTAATTTGTCTTTGCGAGCAAAAAGGAATTGGACATAAGGCTGTTGCCTAGCTTGAGAACAATCTGATTGGGTGCAAATAGAGGAGCAACTTTGCAAGGGCCAGCAGGGAGCAAAAAATATGTATCCTTCAATGTCATCATCCTTGCTTTGTTATCCTAGTGATAGTGTGGTCTTTGGGGTGCTCAGTACTGTGGCTTTTAAATTCTTATAAACTGACCAAGTGCCTGTCAGTAGCTTCACTCTTTTCCTGAAGAACCATGAAATATTGACTCCTTTATGTGCTGTTCCCCACCAAAGTCTTTACAAGTGTATCCATTTTTCAAAGTGTAACACTTCAGTCGCATAGCAGAAGATAAAATAAAAACTTGTTTTCGTTTTCTTTTTTTAAGTTGGATGAACTTCAAAAATATCAAGAGTCCATTCTTTACAGGTCGGGTAATTAACTCAGAAATGCTTTGCACTTGTCATCTTTGAGGCACCAATGAAAAAGCGCTGCAGTTTGGTATATATATTGACCAAACTATTCCATCATTCTTCCCCAGTGTAGCAAGTGGAATCACTAAAGACAGTTCTTTAGTTCAGGTGAAGTTTATTTGCAGTGAAGAATCCAGAGTAAAAATCATTTTAACTTAAAATGAAAAGCAAGCCTAGCATATTTCTCATTTAGGCCATGTCAGGTTAGTTCATTTAAAGTCTCTCAGGAGACCTAAGTATTACTTATTGTCCACAGCCATGGTTCTCCATCCTGTGTCAGGTTGTAACTCCTAGCATCATACACAGGCAGATTCTTAGTATCCCTTTTTGTACAGTCACAGACCAAGAGTTGCATTGTAAATGTGAATGCATGTATAAAACAATAATACAGTAGCTAGTGAGTCATTTGCATTCCTTGGGTCAAGTGCAAACCTGCCAAGGCAACACAAGTAAATCACATACAAAGAAACATTTGAGAATGCAAGGCAAAGGCAAAGAATGATAATAGATAACCAAGTTCTCTGGAATTAACAGCAATAACTCCATCCAATCCTCTAGATAAGAGAAAATGGATCACAGGCTGAGTTTGCTCTAGGTGATTTGGTAATTTTGATTAATTTCACCAAAAATGAGCATGGGTATTTGTCAGTGATAAGTGGGTTGAGGACCCGGCGTACTCCGACCTATGCAAGGGACCCATACTATTGGCCAGTGTGTGTCTGGCATAAAGCCCAGGAGAGTGGGTCAACAAGCTACTGGCCAACACATAACTGACAGCAAGTATCAGGTGAGTACTGCAGTACATCACCAAATATATCCTAGCAGTGGAAGCATACCTTCAGAACTCTGAGCACACGTTCAGCTATTGCATGGTGTTGCAAGCCATCTCAGCCATGCTTTAGGAGTTTGAGATGTGGGTTCATCATCTATGATTCCAAGGCATACCCTGCATCACTTGCAACACACCGCAATGATCACCATTATGAATGGCCTGCTGCCTACATATTCTGACCTTTATAGCTGGCAATTAAATGTGGGGAAGCCTGGGCTTTTTGAAGAAGAGCCACGCCAGAGCTGAGACAAGGGTCTGGCTTGGCTCTTAGAGCCCACTAAGAGCTATGCTAGAGCAGACAATTGAAACAGTAGCTCAGTTTAAAATAACTATGTCTGGATGTTCAGAGCAAATTAATTAAAAAAGTACAGTTGTGTAAATTCTTAGCATAACAGCAGATGTCCTTCTCTTCCTCCCCCTTCTGCTCTGCCCTATTTATTTTGCCTTCCTGGCTAAGGGTTCTTTTCTTTTTTCTCCTTCTGGATGCTCATGTTCCTCCTAGACCTTAGGAACAATTTTCTCCTCCTGAGGCTTTTCATTTCTGAGGTATGTGCATCCATACGTCACCTTTATGCAGTACACCTTGCATGGGAAGCATACTTCTGTAGTACAATGTCTGTAAATTCCAAAGTCTTTGATATACTGGCTAGACATTGAGCCACCCTTGGCAGGAGATCCTTCATGTAAAGAATACGGCAACAGTGATATGGAAGAACATTTTATAGTTACAGCCAAATACACACTGACATTGCCAAAATTCACTGAAATGAATGTATGCTGACAGTATGTGGATCACACTTCCTAGCAGCATACACCCAGCCACCCCCTTCAGCATGCCTAAGCTTAAGGTCTACTGACAATGAAAAATAGGAACAAAATTATAATAAGCACAGCATAGAAGTACAGCACTTTGTACACAGGGACAATAATGTTGCTCTGGCTAGTAGAACGTTTTTTTTTCATCTTGGGGTCTAATGATGATTTAGTGCACAGCAGCTTCACCAGACTTTCCAAAAAATAGCCAAACAGCACCAAGGTAAAAATTAGATACTCTGCCTAAATGGAACAACAAAACTCATGTGAAATGCTGGATTTTTGCTTTATGTAAAAAAAGACTATTCATTTCCCTTAAGGCAGCCCACAATAATAGTAAAAACTAAACAGTATTCTTAATATCCTAAATATTTGGATAAAAAGTGAATGCACTGTCCCAGAGGACTGTACCCTTTCTGAGAAGGTTCACCATCTCTGACTGTGAAGTTGCTACAAAATATAATTCTAGCAAACTTTGTTCTTTGAAAGATACTACCCTTCAACAAACCGTATCAACCGCAAATGCCCTTCCATGTCACATATTTAAGCCTCCAAAATGATAGCCCATTTTTGTACACTAATTTCTCACTGAGAATAGAATGAAAAATGTAAGAACTACATGTGTATTTTTCTGTTTCAGCTGGTGACTGGTAAACACATACACTGCCCCAAAAAGTCATAACACTTTTCTGATAGCAGTGATTATATGATGACCTTGTACTTTCATGTACAAGATGCCTCCACACCCCTTCCCAAAAAGCAGCCTGGTTCTGTGCACATTTCTGATGCTTGATCATGAGGAAAGTGAAAGAAAATAGAAACTACTACTACAATAGTACAATAATTTCAACTCTGCTCTTGCGCACACATACTCACTGCTTCCCTACATATACTAGGCATCTCTGGAAGAGACATAGCATTGAGTTAAAGTCAGGGACATTTGAGATACTGGGGCTTACCTCAGTAAAAACAAAGAAACACAAAAGAATTTTGCACATGCTGTCCTTAGCATTGGTAGTGCTTTCGATGTTCTCTTGTACTTTTTCTCTCACTGAAACAGGCTACTCTCCCTATGTGGAAGCATGCAAACACACTGGAGTGAAGGAAATAACGCACCCTTATCCTTTAAAAACATAATTGTCCAACTACAATGTCTTGCAGTAGTCCTCTCCAATGAAAAATGTTTAAATCCTCTCCCTTTTCGTCAGTGTAGCATGTAACATCACCATCTCTGGTATTCCAGCCAACCACAATGCTTAGATAAGCAGACCGGCCCTAACAGAAAGCAGATCTGGCTTGCCACCTCTACTGGTAATGTGTGCATCTGTCAACCAGATGACCCTAAAATAAGTCACCCTGTGAAGTGCTGGTAGAGTTTGCACACATTCCAGGTGTGGGAGTCATGGGAACTGTCTTGTTGGCAGCCAGACACATTATAAATAATACACAGTAGTACATTGTACATCACCTGGCAGTTGATGTAATGGAAGCCCTTCTGGTTAATATACCACATGTCATGTGAAACAGGTGATTCTTGATGGCAGTGAGGGTGCATTCAGTGGTCCCCAGGACCTCAGGGAAATGAGCTGTGTTATAAAATACTCTTGTAGTAGTGGTCCTTCCTCTGTTTGTGGAAACCATATATACTCCACATGCTGTGGTATCACATCAAGGAACTGGTGCAGGATCTGTGAGGCTGGCATTTATGAAACTGCCCTATTCCAGATTCCATATAAAAGTGCTGCAGTCACTCAGGGTCTAGTGGTCTCTGATATCAGACCCTACATTGCACCAGTGTTAGGTATGCAAAGCCTGAAAATAGCATTTTCAATAATGCATGGGGAACTCCATTCAGTAACCCACACCCACAAAATCAGTCACTGTGAACACATATGTGCTATGGTGGGGAGCATCAGATGTTTCAGGGTGTCTGTATACCCTCCATTTCTAGAGATCTAGAGATGAGGGCATTTCTTAATGTCTTTGCCTTTCAGAACTCCACACCTCAGTGCATTATTGCCATCCACTCCAACAACATAGCAATGGTTTGATATATCATCAAGTAAAAGGGTGTGTGTGTGTGGGGGGGGGGGTCATGGGAATGGACAATTCAGTCTAGTCATCTTCTATTGGCAAATCACATTCAAAGGGAGGCCAGTTCTCCAGCAGCCAATTTCTCTCACTGTCTCTTGATGCCTAATGAGTAGTTTCTCAATTCTTCAATGAATGAGAAGTTTTTTTTACATGAGAAGCAAACCGTGATGTGACCTCTTTGAATCCCTGGTCAACATCAAGTACTGCAGCTATTTTTCCATCATCATCGTCGTCATCATCATCATCATCGTGTGAGGGGATGCTGCAGGGATGGTCTCCAGAAATAGTTTTGTTCACTTTGTAATGTTTTCCCCATCTTGTTTAACAGTTTCATACAAAATTCCAAACTTTACAAGGCCAGTGCCATTTTCATAGCTTCATACTGGTCGGGTCAGTGTCATAAGATCTAATGCTCAAAAGACTGATAACCAAAATATCCAAAACTCAAAATATCAAACATGGGAATTTGCCCCTTCTCCACTGTTGCGTGATCTCGGAATTGGTATATATAATTAGAGGGGGACTTGCCAACCCCACATTAAAAATGCTTATGATATTTTGAGTTTTAGATATTTTGGTTTTCAGTCTTCTGAATTTTCAGTCTTATAACATAGATCCCATACTGGCCTTGGCAGATTTAGTTCCCCTACTTTTACCTCATCTACTGGATGTGTTTCTGTGGTTGCAGGATCCAGCCCCCTTCCCAATCACTAACCAGTTAAGCATCATCACTGAGACATTCACTCCCCGAGTCTCATCCTTGTTTTCTCTCCTTCCATGAATTGCCAGCAACCACCCCATTCTCCTGTCAAGTTATTCATATTATCTTTTCATCTCAGAAACCAAACAATTTATAGATATAAATTAATTTCTGTATATGGACTACAATCAAAAGACTAGACCCCTTATCAAGCCCTGTACCATGTAACTTAGGTTATCTCATTGAAATTTTCAAGTTCAATATGCCCTCCATCAAAATGCATCTGGCTCATATTTCTACTTTTCATGCTGTATGAAATCTTAACCTTTGCAAGGTCCTGTACCCTCTCCCGTATTTGTACCTTATGTTAAATAAGCTGATTTTTATCTTCTCTTCACCATGCAGCTTCAGATGATTTAAAATGCCTGTCTTGTAAAATATTATTTCTAGAAGCAGTAACTCTCCTCAAGAACGTCAAGAAAGTCTGCACATTTGTTTGATCATTGAAACCTGGTATTTCATAAGGATAGGGCCATGGTCCATATAAATCCCTGTTTATTGCCTAAAGTGACCACAGAATCTAACATTAATTAGTGAATTCTTTTTTGTCAGAATATTCTAACCAAAGAGGGCATCTCCTCAGTTGTATGAACACTCATCAGTTGTGGTTTTATAGTAAGAGGATAAATGCCATTAACAATGGCAGCCGATTATTTGTTTCAGTTTTTAAGAGAAAGCTTAGTCAGAACATTTCTATGCTTACCTTCACCAGATGGATCTTTGCATACAGTTTTGCTGTAATAAACATAATATCATTTTTTAATGATGACAGAACGAGAAGTTTTGTCCATATCAGCAGGAAAGAAAACTGCCCTGGATGTCTCAAACTTGTGTAACACAACACAAATTCAAACAAAAACACAAGAAAAAGTGGAGTCACTAAATCCTTCTCATGAAACTTTAATACCATAGGTTAAGCGCTTTCAGATAAAAACATTGGCCTTTTTCAGAACAAACAACTCAATAAATGCTACCCTTTGGTTAAAATCTTAACCAATTACATCTCAATTCCAGTTAATTAATTGACAAAAAATAAATGAAAAAAACATTCACCTAAAACCATTCACTTAAAATATTCACATAAAATTCACATAAAAAATGGGGGGGGACCACATGAGAAAATATTTCTATAGTAAAACATTTAAAATATGAATCCTATTTGCATTTATTGTAATATGCCTTTCTTTTTAAAACTGCTTTGTAGTTAACTCCATTGTTCATATCTGGTACTCTGCATGGATCCAACAAAATCTGCCATTTAAATTCCCTATAGTCAAGTTCCCCATCTCTGTCCCCATTAAAATCCTGGGGAACATGATCGATAACTCCAAAATGAAATTTAACTCTGTTCTTGTTACCTACACATGTAAGGGTGTGCCTGTAAAGAGCATTGTCCAAGTTGTTCATTTTTATGGCATAATAGTGTTTGTAAATTCTGTTTTTTAATTGTATGTTGGTCTTTACAATACAGAAAGAAGAAGAGACCGAACATTTATCCATGTATACCACATAGGTTGATTTACAGTTAAAAGTCCCAGGAACCTGCCAAGCCCTTTTTTGGGTGCAAACTTCAAAAGATGGCCCTTCTGAAATGTATTTGTAAAATTTGCAACTTTTACACTTAAAAGTACCTTCACCTTTGTTGACCCCCTTGTTGTGCCCACTTTCCAACATTTCTTTGACATTTCTTGCTCTTTTGTTGACAAAAAGGGGTGCTTCTCCTACAACTGTCTTTAAATCACTGTTTGATACTAAAATTCTCCAATTGCTGGATATAGTGCCCTTAATTTCTTTGTTGTCTATAGTGAATATTAACAACATAGAAGTAACCCAATCTTTGTCACTTTGCATATTTCCTCTTGAGTCCACCTTATTGCAATTAGTGTTCAGAACCTCATTTACTATTTCAGGGGGATATCCTCTGTTTTTAAACCTACAATGTAGCTCTTCCACTAAAGAATCTAACTTTGTCTCCTCACTTGTGAACTTATTCAGTCTAACGAATTGTCCTTTTATAATGTACTTAACGTAGGTGGGATGCATACTAGAGTAATGCAGCAAACCATTGCTAGCTAATTTTTGTAAGTGATAACCGACCCTAAAGTATTCTTCTCTTCTTCTTTCAAAACTTCTATTTCTAAAAAAAACAAACTTTTTAGTTATCCCAACCACCAGTGAAACTTAAAAAGGAGGTACTATTATTCATGTCTTCTAAGAATTTGGAGAGTTCAGACTCTGTTCCCCTCCGAACAAAAAAGAGGTCATCAATAAAATGATGATAGGTTGAAATCTTTTCTCTGTTAACTAGTTTGGACATGATGTTGGTCTCCCAATATGCCATAACCAAATTGGCGTAATTGGGAGCCAACCTTGCACCCACCGCCACACCCTTGGTTTGCAAATCTAAAGCCACATCGTGAGGAATGCAAGTATATAATGATGCCACTTCCACTGTAACCAAAACCCCCCCCGTCTCTACTTTAATACTCTTAATTTTACTTAAAAAATCTAAAGAATTCCTAATAAAAGACTGTTTTGAACTAACTTAAGCAAAGTCCTGTCGGTGAATTCTGAACAAGGTTCTAACGTGGAAGCTGGTGAAGAAAAAATGGGCCTATAGGGGGAAACTACTCCTCTTTATATATCTTTGGGATACCAAAAGGATGTCCTATCTTGGGTTTGTCAACTTGAAAAAATCAAACATTGTTTTAGAAATTATTCCTTCTGTGAAAGCATCCTGAAACCATGAATCTATTCTTTTGTATGCCTTGAAAACGTCTACCTTTGATACTGTTTTGTATGCAGATTCATCTGCTAACAAAGTATAGATGCCCTTAATGTAATCTTCTGTGTTCACTATAACCATGGAACCCCCTTTATCAGCACGCATGACCCTAATGGAACAATTGTTACTAATGGAGTTAAACATACTTTGTTCAAATGCGGTCAATAAATCTCTAATTTCCACCTCACACAAGTCTTCAAAAGCCTTGATTGTTGAATGTAGAGGTGGATTAAAAATACTAGGTACAATAAAATCTCCTTTGGGATTGGCCTGTTGATTCCCCATAATAAACTTCAAATTAAGTTTACGTGTGTAAGCTTTCAAGTCAATAATTGTGTCCACAATGTCCGCCCTTCTAGACGGCACAAAATTAAAACCTTTTTTCAACAAATCAGTCTCTGCCTCTGTAAACACTCTCATAGACAAATTATACATTTTAAAAATCATAGGCATAACCTGGATGCTGGGTGTCACTACTACCTCTTGTCTCTGCGAAAAAGAGGGTAAATACTTACTTGACTTGCAGGTTCTACTACCTGCGGTGCAGATAAACTGCTGTGACTGTTCCAATTCTGCCATGGTGGAATGTCTCTCCTCGTCTCTGCAGAAACCTCCCAACAGTCGACCTCTGTTACCCTCTTCTCCTGTAAGCGCTTCGAGCGGCGAGGAGATAAAAAAAAACTTGAATTTTGTTTTTCTTTTTCGCCATTAGGTGAAATCTCCTATGCAAATAGGACTCATATTTTCATCATCTTCTTTCAGCTGTTCTCGTTAGGGGTCGCCACAGCGGGTCATCTGTTTCCATTTCTTCCTGTCCTCTGCATCTTGCTCTGTCACACCAACCACCTGCATGTCCTCTCTCACCACATCCATAAACCTTATCTTAGGCCTTCCTCTTTTCCTGGTAGCTTCATCCTTAGCATATTTTTCCCAATATACTCAGCATCCCTCCTCAGCACATGTCCAAACCAACATAATCTTGCCTCTCTGGCTTTGTCTCCAAACCTTCCAACCTGGGCTGACCCTCTAATATACTTATTCCTAATCCTGTCCACCCTTGTCACACCCAGTGCAAATCTTAACATCTTTAACTCTGCCACATCCAGCTCTAACTCCTGCCTTTTTCTCAATGCCACTGTCTCCAACCGATATAACATAGCTGGTCTCACTACCCTCTTGTAGACCTTCCCTTTCACTCTTACTGGTACTCGTCTGTCACAAATCACTCCTGACACTCTTCTCCACCTACTCCATCCTGCCTGTACCCTCTTCTTCACCTCTCTTCCACACTCACCATTACTCTGAACTACTGATTCCAAGTATTTTAAACTCATCCACCTTCACCACCTCTACTCCTTGCATCCACACCATTCCTCTGTCCTCCCTCTCATTCACACACATATATTCTGTCTTAGTCCTGCTGACCTTCATTCCTCTTCTCTCTAGAGCACATCTCCACCACCCCCCCAGGGTCTCCTCCACCTGTTCCCTACTCTCACTACAGATCACAATGTCATCTGCAAACATCATAGTCCCCGGGGACTCCTGTCTTATCTCGTCTGTCAACTTGTCCATCACCATTGCAAATAAGAAAGGGCTCAGAGCTAATCCTTGATGTAATCCCACCTCCACCTTAAACGCATCCGTCACTCCCACCGCAGACCTCACCTCTGTCACACTACCTTTGTACTTATCCTGTACCACTCTTACAATCTTCTCTGACACTCCCGACTTCCTCATACAATACCACAACTCCTCTCTAGGCACCCTGTCATATGCTTTCTCTAAGTCTACAAAAACACAATGCAACTCCTTCTGACCTTCTCTGTATTTCTCCATCAACACTCTCAGAGCAAACATCACATCTGTAGTGCTCTTTCCCGGCATTAAACCATACTGCTGATCACTAATCATCACGTCCCTTCTTAACCTAGCTTCCACTACTCTTTCCCATAACTTCATCCTGTGACTGATCAGTTTAATCCCTCTGTAGTTACTACAGCTCTGCACATCACCCTTATTTTTAAAAATCAATACCAAAACACTTTTTTCTCCATTCTTCAGGCATCCTCTCACTTTCCAAGATTTCATTATTCCTCTTCTCTCTAGAGCACGTCTCCATCTCTCCAGGGTCTCCTCCACATGTTCCCTACTCTTACTACAGATCACAATGTCGTCTGCAAACATCATAGTCCACGGGGACTCCTGTCTGATCTCGTCTGTCAACCTGCTCATCACCATTGCAAATAAGAAAGGGCTCAGAGCTGATCCTTGATGTAATCTCACCTCCACCTTAAACGTATCCGTCACTCCCACTGCAGACCTCATTGCTGCTACACTACCCTCGTACATATCCTGGACTACTCTTACATACTTCTCTGACACTCCTGACTTCCTCGTATAATACCACAACTCCTCTCTAGGCACCCTGTCATATGCTTTCTCTAAGTCTACAAAAACACAATGCAACTTCTTCTGACCTTCTCTGTACTTCTCCATCAAAACTCTCAGAGCAAACATTGCATCTATAGTGCTCTTTCCCGGCATGAAACCATACTGCTGATCACTAATCATCACGTCCCTTCTTAACCTAGCTTCCACTACTCTTTCCCATAACGTCATGCTGTGACTGATCAATTTAATCCCTCTATAGTTACTACAGCTCTGCACATCACCCTTATTCTTAAAAATCAGTACCAAAACACTTTTTCTCAATTCCTCATGCATCCTCTCACTTTCCAAGATTTCATTAAAGAATCTGGTTAGAAACTCCACTGCCATTTCACCTAAACACCTCCATGCTTTCACAGGTATGTCATCTGGACCAACAGCCTTTCCATTCTTCATCCTCTTCATAGCTATCCTTACTTCCTCCTTGCTAATCCATTGCACTTCATGATTCACTACTCCGACATCATCCAACCTTCTCTCCCTCTCATTCTCTTCATTCATCAACCCCTCAAAGTACTCTTTCCATCTGCTATCTCCTTTACCTGATGCACATCTTTCATAGCTTGGTCCCTCTGTTTAGCTAATCGGTACAGGTCCTTTTCTCCCTCCTTAGTGTCCAACCTTTCGTACAACTCTTCATATGCCTTATCCTTAGCCTTCGCCACCTCTCTCTTTGCCATGCACCTCATCTACTTATAATCCTGTCTACTTTCTTCATCTCTCTGACAATCCCACTTCTTCTTTGTCAACCTCTTTCTCTGTATATTCTCCTGTACTTCCTCATTCCACCACCATGTCTCCTTGTCGTCCTTCCTCTGTCCAGATGTCATACCAAGCATCTTTCTAGCTGTCTCCTTTACTAGCTCTGCTGTAGTTACCCAGCTATTTGGTAACTCTTCACTGCCACCCAGTGCCTGTCTTAACTCTTTCCTGAACTCTACCTCACAATTACCCTTTTTCAATTTCCACCATTTGATCCTTGGTGCTGTCCTTACACTCTTCCTCCTCTTCTTGATCACAAACGTCATCCTAAAAACCACCATCCTATGCTGCCTAACTACACTTTCCCCGGTCACCACTTTACAGTCTCCAATCTCCTTCAAACTGGCCATCCTACATAAGATATAATCCACCTGTGTGCATCTTCCTCCACTCTTGTATGTCACCCTATGCTCCTCCCTCTTAAAATACATATTCACCACAGCCATGTCCATCCTTTTCTCAAAATCCGCTACCATCTGACCTTCTGCATTCCTTTGCTTAACACCATACCTACCCATCACTTCCTCATCCCCACTGTTCCCTTCAGCAACATGCCACTCATATTTTAAATGTTTTATTTAAGAAATATTTTCTCATGTGGTTTGCCCCCCCCCTCATTTTTTATGTGAATATTCTAAGTGAATGGTTTTAGGTGAATGTTTTTTCATTTGTTTTTTGTCAGTTAATTAACTGGAATTGAGATGTGCTTGGTTAAGATTTTTTGACCATTTTATATAAAAAGGTAGCATTTGTTGAGTTATTTGTTCTGAAGAAGGCCAATGTTTTTGGCTGAAAGCGCTTTCCCATATCAGTAGGAGCAAAGAAGGTTTCAACAAGGTACAAGCAACAGTGAACATACAGTCAGAAACCAAGAACATATTCAATTGAGGAACAACACACAGAGGAGATATTACAACAGAGGTTATGGCAATAACCATTAGTAGTTATAGATATAACTTGTAAAATTTTAAATATGGTGAGTCACAACAAACAAACTTTTTTCACTGGAAGTGCTCATGTCAAAGATAGTTTCAGTGATACTTTTTTAAGCACTAAGGATTTTACAGATGATGAAATAAGTGTGCTTTCTAAGGGTTTATTATTTTGTGCCAGGAAGAACAAATCTCCCTGAAACTGTGATCAATTTTAAACTTTTTTGGGGAATTTGAATTTGAGGGTTTATTTTTTTTAAACAGCAACATGATTAAGAAAGTATGTTTAACCCATCTAATGAATTTACTGAATTATATGAAATACATTTTATTGAATATTTTAGCACAAGGAATTTGGATAACAGGATATGTTTCTGTAATTTAAATAGAAATAAAATGAAAGCTTTACACACTTTAATGAATATGGCTCCCTCAGAGTAGTGGTTGAGGATGGGGGAGGGAGAGGAGGGAGCAGTATTGTTGTGGTGAGCAGAGTACAGAATTAAATTAATATTAGCAAGTTAATATGGAATGATACTGAAAGGTTAGTCAAAGTTATGTTATGCAAAAATATAAAAACATGAACAGTTTATTGGTTGAATCAAGTAAACAAAGGCTCTTGAATATTAATAGCTTAAAGTTTATAACAGTCAAAAATCCTGGCTTCATGAAATTTGTGGTATACTGAAAATATATAAAAATTTAACAAATCCACCATTTAGACTAACATTTTTGCTATCTCTAGTTGGCAAAATAGAACATCTAGTGAGAGATTTTTTTTTTAATTTTTTTAGTAAATAAGGACATTTGAGAGAGTTACAAGTTGTTTGCTGGCAACATTAGATGTATCTTTTTACACTAATATACCTAAAGATGAAGGGCTGGATTATGTGAGGTGAGAACTTTTTAAATAAACACAAAGAAAATCTGGTTTTGAATTTGTTGTGCACATTGTTAGAGACTGTTTTGAATAATAACTTGTTTTTTTTTTCTTTTAGGAAACATTTATCAACAGGTAAATAGGGTGACCACATATTTGCCACTATAATTTTGGCTGTTTGGTAAATGTAAAGTTTAGTATTATAAAGAATATTTATATTTTATAGATAATATTTTTATTTTGTGGGAAGCAGCAGAAGATGAATTAACTGAGTTATATAATATTATCAAATGACTATTTGAAATGTGAACTAAAATACAGATATTTTGAAATTAATTACATGAATATGCCATTTTAAAAAATGCCATATAAATAAAAATAAGGATGATGGTCTTTTTACTTTGTTGTATAGAAAACGATATGGGAGAATAAGTACTCTGAATATAATAGTCTGATTCCTCAGTAAACAAAGTAAAGAATTATGAAAAGTAACAGAACTTCCAGAATGACAAGCAAGCAACCAAGCATTTTTTTGGAAAAATGTTAAAAAATATTTTTCCAGGGCAGTGTTTACCCCGAGGTAATTATACAGAAAACAATGGCAAGTGTACTGTCAAATACAGAGGCTCAAGATGCACCTGTTACTCATGTAAGACTTACAAAACTAAGTCCAGCACAACAAGTAGTTGTTCTGTTAATTTCAATTCAGTAAGAATATTCAAAGTATAATTTCTAAGCACTGGAATATATTAAAAGGTCAAGAAGCCTTAACAGTCTGTGTTGCAGAGAAATCTAGATGTGTTCATAAGAGAAATAAGAACATTAAAGTATTTTGGAACAGAGGCAACTATTTAAAGGTTGCTTCTAACATATGGTGGGACATGTGCATGCTTTACATACATAAATACTTACAAATATTTTAATCACAGGCATTAATGCCCTTCTGGCTTGCCAGTATACTAGAATACTTGTTCTCATAATAAGTGTCCAGGCTGTTCTTAAAAGATCTAAACTAGTACTTGCTTTAATGTAATTTGGTAATCTATTCCATGCTTCAGCTGCATTCTCAGGGAACCAATTAGTATACTTCTGATTCCTATAGAATCTTCTAGATAGGTTCTTTTGATTACCCCAAACATACCCAGAGGTAGTTGACTCTAAATGCCCTATATACCTGAATATGATTTCCTCTTAGATGTCAAGAGACACTGTATAAGTTCAGATATTTTAGTCTTTCATAATAACTTAAATTTTCACATCCATGAATCCCCTTGATATATTTCCGCTATACTCTTTCCAATTTACTCATGCTTGTTTTCTTATAAGGTTTCCATATTGTTACTCAAGTTTGGGTCTAATGTAACTAACAAGCAATGACTTCAATATTTCTGATTTCCTGCTTTGGTTGTAAACAGTGCAGATCTGTAATTAATAGTCTATATGTGGAGAACAAATACATAGCTAATACAGTAGGACCGTGAAGAATGTTTACATATGAGACTTTATGTCGTCTGCCATGTACAGTGTCAGTTGTGTGATGGATTTATATTAGTTATATGAGTAGAAGGTTAAAAGATAGGATTGCTGAACATAACAGAGATAAAAAGAAGAGTAGTGCCAGCAATGTTTTGGACAAACATAGTTTGCACTGCAAAATTATTAAGCAGTTTTTATGTTTTGGGTTTAAAGTAAACTGAAGGAGATCTAATGGGGAGAGACTTCAAAGCAGTTCTTTATAGGCATGAATTGATATGGCAGTTTATTTTTTTTCTTTTCCTGGTTTAAATGGTAGTATTAATTTAGCATATCCCACATTTTAATTTTTATCTTTTAGATAGAATCTTTTGCAAAAGAGTCGGTTTACAAGAATTCCACTGCACACTGATCAACAATTTAACAGGATCTACCAGCATAATTGGCTTTTCCCTTCTTAGTTTCACTTGTTTATTAAAGATAAATGTATGTATAATTAGAATCTGTATGATTGGGTGATTTAGTCACCTGATTAGCTTGAGAATATTTAATGAATGTACAGGATTGCATTACTGTCTGATAAAATTATTTTTACATTCATAGAATGAAAGTGTTTATTTGTTGTTAAAGTGTATTAAATTAAGTTCCATCACCAGCATTGTTTTTTGTTTGTTAGGTTTTCATAGTGAGTTTCATGATATATGCTGGTAACTGTTGTTTCAGTTGCATTTTTGAGCTTACTTTCACCAGATAGCTCACTGATTACATACAGTTTAGCCATAAAAATATAATAAGCTTCTTGCACCAGTACACAAAGCTCATTTCTCCACAGCAGTCACTACATTAATAGTCTTCTTTTCCAAAATGCAACCCTGGATGGGCTGTGTGGTTTGCTCTGCAATGTGCTGTAAGCAAGTGATACAATATCCAAATCTTCCTTTGAGACCACTGTTATCTGGAACATTTTCTCAAAGAAAAATCCATCCCAGAGGATTTGCTTCACATTCTACCCTATTGTTGTGGAGGTTGGGCCTCCCCTTATAAGATATAAAAGTCGTGCATCTAACATCCTCCTCAACATTCCACCCATCTTCCCTCACCTCTGGCTATGGTCTTGAGTCTCTTCTTCCTGTCCTTATTCTAAAATCTAGAGGGGTTTGGCAAAACAGTAAATTATTAGATTCGGGAGGGTGCTAAGCATCCTGGGAAAACTCAAGTTGCTGAATAATCCTATGCTTGTCAGTATTAGTCCTACTTTTAAATAGGATGGGCCAGCTGTTACTGCTCTGTCATTATAGGTACATAGTTTAGTTTACTATTACATTTACTGTGGTTCAACATGCATGGATGGTGCAGTATCTATACATTCTGAGGTATATATTCAAGGTGAATGAACATGTATTCATAAAGAACCTTTGCTCATCTGCTCTACTGAAGAAGTCAAATGACATAGAGAACTACCTTGTGGTAGCTTGCCATAAAGACAGAGATCTATCATATCATCAGTTTATGTTTATAAATGACTATATATGTTATATTCCCCCTTACTTTAAAAGGTGCAGTTTGATATAAATAATTACTTGCATACAGTAGACTGATTTCAGATTTCATGCTACACCAATGCCATGAGCGTCATGTGATCTACATTGATACAGAACAACTGAAATACAATTTTTGTAAAGTACTTGCTTCACTGTGGGTAATAAAAGTGTTTACTTTATGTAGAATCACTGCATTATATTGACTGTACCTCCATCTTCCATATCATTTGTATGGATTCATAATGGTTTGATCATGAACTATACAATACTATGCAGCTTAGTAGCTAGTTTGTTGAAGACTTATATCAGGATCTTTCTTGATCAGTTTCTGACTTCTTAAATCTTGACAATGAACTTGAGTATCACTCAAATGGCCATTTTTCACATGAAGAAGGTGGTACTATTTTCTATAGCCCAGACTTAGCACACTTGCGTTTTGATAGTCACACAGTGTTATTTTCTTGAGATCAGATAGTTTTAATTAAATATGCTGACTTTCTTCTGTATGCTTGCATATGCAGATCTTAAACAGGATATGATCCTGGTAATTCCACTGGATGAACTGCAACAACAGGTATATTCCTTTTCTGTGAAAGTCGAGAATCACCATTCATCCCCACTCTGTCCATTTTGCAAGTCGGAAAAATGGTCTGGTGATCTGTCATAATAAAGTTTCTGTCTGGGTTGCTTTTCAGTAGCTCCATTGTTTTCCTTTTATTTTCAGATAATAGTAATGAATTTGAGGTAAATACTGTATCGTTAAGATGCCATTCTATTAACAGTTGCACAGGTAAAAGTCTCACAGATTGCAAAGATGTCTTTCTATATTCCAAAATTAAAGTACAATAATCTGAATAGCAAAAGTTTCACATTTCTATTGGATTTTTAATAGACTGAACCAGGCTTTCCACTTGCCATGTGATTTGCAAATATCTAGAATTCTAAGATTTAATATGGTGTGTTTAATGTTCCATTACTTCACAAAAGTATGGAATTCCTGACTCTTGAACCATAAACTATTGGCTGATAATATTTAATCGGGGATACAGTGTCTAACAAAGCTTGACTTTAACACTATGACTTGAAGTCTCATAGAGTTGTACTACTACTGTGTATTTTAAATATCAGTCAGCATAGGCAAAATATGGTATACCATTGTACTGAAATGGAGATTCTCCTACTTTCATCCAAGAAGATCTGGCATTCCATGTGGCAAGATTCAATTTTTCTGATTCTTACTGCTGAACATATTGTAAATTTTATACCTTTGAACTATCTGTTCATTCTGCTTATCTTAAGCCAAAATTAACTGCTTTTGCTTGTTCATTATATTGGTAATTCTTATGTAGGGCCCTTGGACTTTATGTAACATAGCTTTGCACAGTAAAGTGGGTACAATAACTCTGTCACTCTAAAAATCAACCCTTGTACCCACAACAGCTAATTTTAGTATGAAAAATATACTCTGATGATTTTCAGCATTGTCTAACCACCTATTCATAATTACATCTCACAACAATTCCATTTCTTTATTGTCTTCTCTCATACTGTTTATTGTCTGCTTAAGCTTCTCAAAAGACACAGGCAATAGGATAATCCACCAGCTATCAAATTGTTTTTTTTTTAAATCTTCTTCACAGTATATTTTGCTGTAGGTGTTAGGGATGCATTAATTTACACAGTTAGGACTGAACATGAATATCGCACTTTTGAAAACTCAGTAAGATTCTTTAAAGTCTTGCTAGTTCTTTTCGAAGAAGCATTTAAAACATATGTTGTAGCAGCTTAAAATCTTAATGATCTGCTTCATCATTGACTACTTCACCTCAGATACAATTATTAAATCTTTGATAGGCAAAGACTCTGACTGGCATCTGTTTCTCACTTTGAGCATAACATATATGAGTATCAGTCAAGGCTCTTATATCATATGCAGCAGGCGTACCTTCTTAGAGCAATATTGCTCCAAGCCAATGTTGACCAGCATCTACCTAAAGAATAACTCAAATTGAAACATTATAGAATTTCAAAGTAAGTGCCTCAGTAATTAGACTTTTAGCATCTCAACACTTCTTTCTTGCTCCACTGACCAATACCAAGCAATATCATTCTCTAGTACCTTCCTTAGTGGCAAAATTATATCTGAGAAGATTGGAGTGGAAAGGCATCACATAAGAAATTACTTTTCATAGTGTTTCTGCATATTTATTATTGACTTGGTCATATCGTAAAATGGTATGAAATCAAAGTCATAACATGTCCTATAAACTTGAGAATGAATATGCAGTGCTGGCATTTACTCTTTGTTCACTTCTGAGCCTTGTTCTCTTCTTGGAAACTTGTAAGTCCTAAGTCATATTCCTGTTTTGAGACTTCTTAAACTAGGAAATCATCAATTCTACTGACCAGACCCTCTAGCCCTTTAGTTATTTCAGCTGTTGCCCTTTAAAAAACTTCACAGGTTGACAAGGTTTCAAAATTGAATCTTAAAATTCCTCTGGGTAGATTGAGCTTTTTGAGTGTGCAAAGCTTTGAGCTAATTTTATTTATGTTAAATTTTTAAAGTCATTGATTAACATGAAACACAGAGAAGATCTTTTTATTAAGCATAGTTGAAACAGCATCTTCAGTTATTTGAAATTAATAATGTAGTTTACTTATCTATGCATATTATATGCTAGTATTTCACAGCTATTACCATGCCATTAACCCATTCACTTAGTTCTGTTTGCTTAATTTTTACAACTTTCATACACATCAATTCTTGTTTAATTCCTCTTGTGAGTGCATTTGGGAGTTTCATGGTGCATCTGCAACTGGTATTGTTTTGGGTAGGTGAAATTTTGAGTATTCACTTGGTAGACAGCATATACTAATAAAAAACTCAGAATGACTCTGTAAAATGTCATCAGTAACTTGAAGAACACAATCAATGCTTTGAGCAATATAATACGTACCTCAAGAAATACAATACTCACATTTTCCTTTCTTTACCTTTACTGCAGTACTCATAATAATATTCCAGCTATTACATTTGCTAGCCATGTCAGCAGAGTTAACAGATGTCTTTCATTACTACTTTCTTGATTGTTTTGCTGACCTTCACAAATACACATACAACTTTGTTGATTATGAAGAATACCTGCACTATTACATCGTAGGTTGCACTTTGCTACTACTAGGATTTGCAGTTATATCAGATTTACAGTTTTGAGTATTGATTTTATTCATGTTGTTGACTGCAGTGATTTGTAAATTATTTTTTAACAGTACAGTATGAATCCTTTTAATCATACCACATATTTCACAATCATTACACCCCATTATATTTAGTTGGTTTAAATGCTTTCCAAGAGACACTACATGGAGCGTCAACATACATGTTCTGTGCTTGTACTCCAGATCCAATAACTTAAAAGTAGTTTCAGTCAACAAAATTAACTCTGCATAACTGTCAGCATTACATGTAATATTCCTGATTCAAATATCAAGCTTTCTACTAAACACTGTCATTTTTCTTTAATACAGGTCATAAAGATTTCACAGCATTCAACTCGGCTATGCCAGTAGACACATCAGTGTTATTCATTTGCCTGTAATTCTTGCAAATTTTGGCTGGAAGTCTTTCACTGCAGTTTGCACAAAGCAGTTTTAACTTATTTTAGCAGAAACAGAGTTTGGATGAGTCTAAGATACAGATATCAAGGTCACACATGGGCAAAATGCACAGTAACAGCACATGCTAATGATGGTATAATAATGTGGAAATGAGGAGCTCTATGCAAATGAGCTACACAGAGTATGCAAGTAATGACACCAGACATAGTGGGGACTGATTCAGAAATGTACAAAATGGATGTAGTGTGCTGTGGTCCATACACTTTTTTTACACCTAGAATTGGGGTGTAGCACAGCAGTGCATGGATAAGAAGCAGTGATAGCTCAGCAGTATGTGTTAATGGCCACCACTGGAGATGGTGCCCACAGTTTTGTGCATTGCAGTCATCTTAGCCTGTGGTTCTCTAACAAGCAGATTCTGGGCAGGGAATTTGTAAAGGACCTTGTTGAGCCATATTACCTATAAGAAGAATTGAGGTTTGTGTGAGATTTGCTCAGGCTTGTGAATACTATGGTGTGCACAGCTTTAACCATTTTAGCTACATGGGCCCATCACTGACTTACTGGGAAGATATTAGAGCTATATCATCATCAGCTCCATGAATCCTGACACACTTCCTTGCCATTATGCTACATTTAGAGGAGCATGTTTGGTACCCTGGGATTGCACAAGCGAGAACCAGCACCATGAAGATATTTTGCATTTCCCATGTGATGACCCACCAGTGGACCACTAATCAAGGAGCCTCAATCCTGACCACTAGCAACACTGGGGGATGTACACTGTTGTAGAAGGAAGTTGCAGTCCACAAAAATTCAGAAAAATTGATTGGCCAAAGAAGAGCCATAAAGACGATAGAGTGGACTATTGAGGATAAGAAAAAAATTATGTATTGTTACAATTATGTAAAAAGCCCAGAATTTCCAGACAAAAGATATGCAAAACAATTAAGAGAGAAATTAGTGGAAAGAAAAATGCTTCCTCAGGAAAAACTGTCAGAAGCTTCAAATAAAAATTTGCATTCATTAAAACAACATATTTTTGAAAAACAGTATATAGATCAGAAGCTTTGATCTATTTGGAAAAAGAAGCATCTGAGGAAGTGCAAAACTTGTTCAGAAAAAAAAAAAAAATTTCATCTGCTTTTACTGTACTTGTGTTTCTACCTACTTTTTTACTTTTGCATCATCTTAAAAGTACTCAATTGTATTTATTACTGCTTGGTGTAACTCATTCTAAGCCTTTTGGTTTAAATACTTGGGCTTCGGACCAGTTGTTTTGCACTGAGAGGGTTTGTGGTCTGCACTGTAGTGGCAGAACAGGTAGCTTACATCCTTCTAGGTTGGGAACTGCTGATTGAGGGCTCAGTGTCTGTTATTCTAAAAGTGTATTAATTCTGGTTTAAGCACTTGGGCTTTCAGGCCAGTTATTTTACATTAAGAGGGTTCATGGTCTGCACTCTTGTGGGAGGAGAGGCTGGACTCTGCCCTTCTGAGCTGGGAATTTCTGGTTGAAGACTTATAGTGCATGCATATCTGAACTGCTTCTTACTGAAGTTGGTGTGCCTTGTTTGCTGTGGCATAGACTGGATTCGGGCCTGCTGGATCTAGCTTTGTTTGTGTAACTTGAGCACTAATCCAGGCATTCTCTAAAGTATTCAATTGTATTTATTACTGCTTGGTAGTAACTTGATTAAAGTGTAGCTATCATTCTAAGTCTTTTGGATTAAGCACTTGGGCTTCAGACCAGTTGTTTTACATTAGGAAGGTTTGTGGCATGCACTGTGGTGGCAGGACAGGTAGCTTTCATCCTTCTAAGTTGGGAACTGCTGATTGAGAGCCCAGTGTCTGTTATTCTTAAAGTGTATTAGTTCTGGTTTAAGCACTTGGGCTTCAGGCTAGTTATTTTACATTAAGAAGGTTTGTGGTCTGCACTCTTGTGGGAGAAGAGGCTGGACTCTGCCCTTCTGAGCTGGGAATTTCTGGTTAAAGGTTTATAGTGCCTGAATATTTGAACTGTATCTTACTGAAATTGGTACACCTTGTTTTCTGTAGCATAGACTAGATCCAGGCCTGCTGAATCTAGCTTTGTTTATATGCTTGTTGTTTGTTTGCTTGTTATTTCCCTGGAACGTTAATTCCACCTAATACGCAGCTTCTCAGTGCTTCTGTGGATCACTAGTGATATCTGCATTGCTTACTGTACTTATTTCCTTGTTTCACTTGAAAGAAAGTTACTGTTTGTCGTTTTTGCATTTAAGTTACCTGTAACACATTGCACTTAAGTTACCTGGCACTTGCTCACTAAAGCAATTATATAAGTCAGCACTAAAAATTAAAAGCACTACACCCTCACTCCCCACTGGCCCTGGTTTTCAATTATTAAGGAATTCCCAATATTATTCTAGCATGTCCAAAGGTCAGTTGTCATTCTCCTCTCCAGTCCAGCTGGTGAATCTGGGAATCTTGAGGCAATGTTACAACTGCCTCATGTACACAGACAACCCTCTCCTCCTCCCAACAAATTCCAACACATGTGAGAGATGCAACCATATAGCCAAACTGGAGGCTAAGCTCTCTCAACTCAGTACTGGCATAACCAGTCAGGAGGAGAAGGAAACCACACTCACTACAATTCCAGTCTCACATAGACCTACCACGACAGCAAACCAAACACATAAACACACAAAACATACTGAGGCTCTAAATAAAGATCTGCCAAGCAGCAGAGACCTCCAAAGCAGACACCCAAGCAGCCGCTACCCCAAAACAAAACACGTGCAACACATATCTCACAAAGCCAGTGTGCCGAACAGTCACAGCCCTTAAGACTAAACAACACACCTGATACACTTGTAATAGGTGACTCTATCGTCAGGCACACTGACGTCCCGCTCACCAGGCTGAACAAGGAGAGGGTCACGGTGAGCAGCCTGTCGGCGCTAGGATCCGCCACATAACACAAGCACTCAGGTCACTCCAAGGCAAGTACTAATATGACTCAGTCATTGTCCATGCTGGTGTGAATGACCTGAGACGTACCTCCCTGGACTACATGAAAAGAGACATAAAGGAGCTCTCTGAGCATGTAGCCCAGGCCTGTATGACCCTGACCTTGAGTAGCATCTTACCCTCACCAAGAATGATGCCACAATATGAAGACAAGATGATCAATTTCAACAATTGGCTTAAGTACTGGTGTAATTCAAAGGGGATCCAATGCCTGTCAGCTTGGGATGATATGCTCGACAAGCCACGATGCTTCGCTAGGGATGGCTTGCACCTGTCACCCCTGGGATTTCGGATATTGGCAAAGGCTCTTGCTACCCCCATAGTGCCTTTTTTAGGCAAGGCTCAAAAGACAAACCCACCTCCATAGGTATCACAAGAGATAAGAAACTAAGAGTAATGCTACTCAACGCCAGAAGTCTAAACCTCAAGATGCACGCACTCAAAACTCTCCTTAGCATGGAAAACATCGATATCTGTGCAGTAACAGAAACCTGATTCAGGGCTCCCGAGAGCACCCCAGCACTACCAGGTTATACCTCATACCATGCTTTTCGGCCCGAAAACTTGGACCGAACCACAAAAGGAGGGGGAGTATCGATATTCATCAAAGATACCCACACCTCCAGGTTGGTGGCAAAGCACGAAGCATCAGAGACTATCCATGTGCAACTAACAGTGGGTAAAACTGCCTTCCAGTTTATAGCCTGCTACAGACCCCCGTCCCAAACCCAGGAACCCTACTCGGCCTTCCTGAGAACACTGGAAAATATGAAGGTCTCTCCAAACACCATTATATTGGGCGACTTCAACTACCCAAACATAGACTGGGAGCATTACTCTAGCTCCAACACCCTAGCCCAAAGGTTCCTAGAATTTATAAACTCAAATGCTATGGAACAACTTGTTGCCACTCCCACAAGAGGGGAAAACATACTGGACCTGATCATCACCAACATGGGGACTCTATGCTCCAGACCAGAAGTGTATCCCTCACTGGTAAGATCAGACCATAAACTAATCTCACTGGATATTCACATCCCGACCCCACCCCCTGCCCAGAAAACCACAGTGAAAAACTTCTCTAAAGCAAATTTCACACTCCTCAAAACTGAGGTGGAATCCTTCAAAGCCCCCGGGCCTGTGGAAAATACGGCCCAGACCGCAGAATCCTTTATAAATGCATTCTATAAACACCTTCAGGAATGCATGGATCATGCGATCCCAAATAAAACCAAGACCCAATCCTCCAAAGGCAGACGTCCTGTCTGGTGGACACCAGCCATAAACAAACTGTACAATAGAAGGAGGAAGCTACTAAATGATAGAGCAAAATCCCAAAAAGGGAAGGCATCACTGATCAGTATTAGCAAAAAACTACAGGCACACATAAAATTGCCTAAGGCCAGCTTCGAGAGAAAAATTGCACAGGACACTAAGGATAATCACAAGGCTTTCTTTAGTTATGTTAGGAACCTGGGTGGTAATTCCCAGATATGCTCAGAATTAGTCCAAATTGACAAAAAATACACCGAACCCACAGACATTGCCAACATCCTAGCTGACAGGTTCAGCACAAACTTCTCCCCCCCCCTCCCCACCAAAAGGGCAAATATCTATCCCAGCAGAGTGCTGCCCCCTGACATCTCAGATGCTCAGGTAAGAGCCCTCTCCAAAGCAAAAACACAGCATCAATGGGACCAGATGGTGTCCCGGGCTGCGTCCTACATGAACTCCAAGAAGAGCTAAACCCAAACATAAAACTACTGTTCAGTCTCAGCCTTACTACAGGATATGTGCCCAAAGAGTGGCGTACAGCAACAGTGGTCCCTCTCCATAAAGGTGGTGCCTCAACGGATCCTGGAAACTATCGCCCCATAAGCCTGACTAGCTTGGTCTGCAAAGCTATGGAAAGGATCATCATGGACCTCATAAATAAAGATATTGGGGACCTACAAACACTGGATCCTACCCAGTTCGGCTTTGTTAAGGGCAGATCCTGCCTCTTAAACCTGGTTGATTTCTTTGAAACAGTCACCAAGGCCATTGATGAGGGGAAGGTGGTCCACACAGCCTACCTGGACCTCGCAAAAGCCTTCGATACAATACCCCACTCGGGCATTATAGATAAGCTCACCAGCTTAAATATAAACCCCTATGTCACTAGATGGATTGCAAACTGGCTCAAGGACAGAACCCACATGGTTAGAATTGCTAGAGCCATGTCAGACTCCAAACCAGTTACAAGTGGTGTCCCACAAGGCTCAGTCCTGGGACCTCTCTTGTTCGGTATATATTTCTCGGAGGTACAGGCCAACACGGAAGGACTGTGGCTGACCAAGTTCGCAGATGACTGCAAACTGGGCACCATAATCGACTCTCCAGTCGACACAAGCATCCTCCAAAAGGGCCTCATAGAAACAAACAACTGGTGCCGGAGCCATTGCCTCAAGCTAAATGCCAAAAAGTGTATAGTCATCCCCTTTGGCAAAAACAAAGTGCCCACAAATTACCACATAGGTGGTAATCCATTAAGTACAGAAGAAGTAATTAGGGACCTGGGGACCCAAGTTGATAGCAATCTCTCATTTGACAACCACGTGGCCAAAGTGGTTAGAAAAACATTTTATATAGCCCACCTAATCATGAAGGGATTCACATCTAGATCAGGGGACGTCATCGTGCCTCTTTACTCATCCCTCATCAGGCCCATAATTGAGAACAATGCCCCTTTTGGGATGTACCTTACCAGACACCTGCAGCAACTGGAAAGACCCCAAAAGTACCTCACCAAGAGGATCAAAGGGCTCAAACAGATGCCATATGCTGCCTGGTTAAAGAAACTCCAGCTATACTCAGTAGCATACCGCCTGTTCAGTGGCGATCTGTGCCTGACGTATAAAGCCATGTCCAACCCGGAATTAATGGGCATGCTGCACCTCAGAAAATCCAAATCCCATCGAGCTACACGCTCGAGACACTTGAACCTCAGCACTGAAATAAATAGGACATGCTGGAGGGACAGATTCATAACCCAGAGGCTCCCTTCACTCTGGAATAAAATCCCAGTCCAGGTTAGGCAGAGTCCCTCATTGACTCTCTTCAAGAGGAATCTTGATGAGTGGATGGGAGATCGTAGGTTTACCCCGGGTATCACTTCTGTGTCACTGTTAGACAGAGGCACAGTATACTAACCTCGAAAAAGGGCATAGCAAAATAAATTTAAAATGGGTGGAGAAAGCCAAACACATTCTGGCTAGGCTTATAAATGCCCTAGGGCAGATAGCCTAGTATGAACCTATGAACCTAAAAATACAAACAACAAAACCTAGAGATATTTGAAAAATATAAAAAATATGGACTTGGGAGAGAAAGAGAGATTTGATATGATGCAATATTTCTGCAAAAGAGAAAGCCAAGTTAACTAATACAGAGAAGGCAGCCTCAAAGATATTCGAAGAGAAATGCAGGCAAAGGAATCCAGAAATGGAAAATTTCACAATAAAAAAAAAATTATATCACAAAGACGGAATGTGTAAAACAAGATTAGTAAAGCAGAAGTTAAAGAAATAAAAGTTGAAGTTATGGAGTGCCTGCCAAGTGAAGGATTTAATGTAGATGGTCTAACACAGACTACATCACAGCATGATGGAGTGAGTCCCCAAAATAAGGAAAAGCAAGAAGATCGGGAGACATGTGAATAAGAAATATGGACATGGGAAAGGAAAAGAGATGTAATATGGTGCAATATTTATGCAAAGGAGAAAGCAAAACTAACCAATACAAAAAGAGCAGCACCAAAGATATTTGAAGAGAAATACAGGCAAAGGAATCCAGCTATGGAAAACTTTACAATGCAAAAAATAAGAAGATTAAGAGGAAAAGTAGAAAAGGAGATTAGCAATGGAGAAGTTAAAGAAATAGAAATTGAGGTCATGGAGCAGCTGCAAAGAGAAAGATTCATTGTAAAAAATCTAATGCAGAAAGCACCACAACAGGATAAAGCAATGGATATCCAAATTAAGGAGAAAACAGTAGAACAGGAAGCAAATGGTCAGCTGCCATATCAAGATATTTTGGAGCCTTCCACAGGAGACCAGTGTAACCGTTCACTTGAAGCTAGAACAGCAAGGAAAGGAACAGGAAACTGTAGAAACTCTGATGCAGTCAATATTGAGGAGTGATAGGCCAGTGAGTTCCCATATGACAAAGCAACAGATGACACAGGGTGAAATTGAAGAGAATGTGCCACAGGAAGATGCAATAGAACTTTCTATAGAATGCCCGGAGGAAATGGAAAACAAGGGATGTGCCCTCTGTTTGGAAGAAAATGAGCTAAGAGAAGAGTTGCTTGATTTAATGGACATGGATAGATATATTAAGATCAATGAGAGAAATAGACTGCAGGAGGTCAATAAGATCCAAAAAGTAAGAAGTCTGATAAAACAAATGAATGCAATAATTAGGAATGTCCATCCATGTGATATAACAGAAGTAAACGGGATATATTACTGTGCTGCTAAATTAATAACTGATAAAGTTCTACCACAAGATCACAGGGTAGTGAGGGAAAGGAAGGGGAGAAATCAAATACCATCATGGAAGTATCAAACAGAGAAATCTAGAAAGCAATTAAGACAAGAAGTGTCACTGTTAGAAGATTATAGAAGAGGGACTAGATCTGCAAAAATACTAAGAAAGATAGATGTGATTAAAGCAATGCACAGTATTAGAACAGACCAGGATCTATCATGCACTATCATAAATAAACTAAAAATTTCAGCACAGGCAGAAAAACATAGAAGAGACACAGATAAATATAAGGTAAAAGTACAAAATAAACAATTTATTGATTACCCAAAAAAGTTTTATAGAGAAATGGAAAATAAGGTAAAAGGAATTGAAAGACCACCAAAAAAGAGGAAGTAGATACATTTTGGAGAAGTATCTATGAAGATCCTGTGGAACATAACAAAGATGCTAAATGAATAAATGGGGATTTGGAGGATGGCCTAATGGTTAAGGTGTTTGCCTTACAAACACAAGGTACAGGGTTTGAATCTCACAGGGGATAATTGGCTAGGCTTAAAATGGCTAACAAGGGCAGTTAGCCTAGTACTAATCTATGAACCTATGATAGAAGAAGTAAAACAAAGAATAAGAAGTTCAAATATACATGATATGAAATGGGATAAAGTAGCAGCCAGAGAGAGATTGAAACAAAGTTAAGAAAACCATCTAACTGGAAAACCCCAGGCCCAGATGTAGTACCTAACTTTTGTTTAAAATTATTAACATCTTTGCACGGGGATTTAGTATATGTGCACCTGGAAGAGACACCACACTGGCTAATAACAGGCAAAACAATACTTTTACTTAAGAGTGAACCTGCAGGCTACCCTAAAAATTATAGACCAGTAGATTGCCTTCTGATGATGTGTAAACTACATGGAAATTGATGTTGACAGAGTGTATAGTCATTTAGAAGAAAACTCAGTTATGGCAGTAGAACAAAAGGGCAATAAAAGAAAGTCATGTGGAACAAAGGATCGTTTGTTGTTAAGTAAAGTTATAGCGGAGAACTGTAAAAAGGGGAATAATCTAAGTATGGCATGGATTGACTACAAAAAACTTTTGATAGTATCCCACATTCATGGATAAAAGAATGCTTAAAAATGTATAAGATACACCCTACACTGATTGACCACATTACAGTGACCATGAAACAATGGCAGACCACTTTGCAATTAAGCCATGATAAAGGATAGATTATTATCCCAGGGATAAAAATTCAAAGGGGGATATTCAAGGGTGACTCTCTGTCACTGTTGCTATTCTGCCTTGCCATTAACCCTTTAAGCTGTTTACTTAACATCTTAGGCCATGGCTACAATGTGGCTCCTAGAAAACAACAAAGTCTAATGACTTCTCATCTTCTCTTTGTTGATGATTTAAAGCTGTCTAGCTCATCAGATGAGGAACTAAAAGCACAGCTGCATGTTGTCAAAACTTTTTGAGATTATATTAGAATGTCATTTGGTCTTGATAAATGTGCAAAAGCAACCTTTAAAGCAGGAACACTGCAGCACCAGGAAAACATCAGTTTGGGACAAGAATATGATATAAAATAACTTGAGCAAGAGGGGTGTATAAATACATGGGAATTGATGAAGGATCAGCAATAAAACATGAACAAATGTGAATAAAACTCAGTAAGGAATGCTTTAAAAGACTTAAATTAATCTTGAGAATAGCGTTGACATCTAGGAACAAGATCCAAGCTATAAATCAATTTGCTCTTCCTGTCCTAATGTACAGTTTAGGAGTGATTCATTGGCCCCAAAAAGTGTTGGATAGATTAGATATTAAAAAAAGAAGGATGCTTCATGCTCACCAAATGATTTATAAAAATCAGTCTATACCAAGATTATATATTCCCCATTCCGAGGGAGGGATTGGGCTCCTTGAAATTGATTACATGTATAGATCTGAAATCGTGGGATGCCACACATATCTACTGACCTCACAAGATCCAAATGTGAACATCTTGAAACATGAGGAGAATAAATCTAAGATGTCTTGTCTGCTTAATTTAGCAGAAGCATATCGACATGGAGCAGGAATGGAAATTAAACCAGAAGTAGATAAAAACCAGGCAGCAGTTGAAAGTGCCAAAAAACAAAAGAAAGAATATAAGGTGATGGACCAGATGAGAAGGCAAGAAATGTGTAAAGAACATAAGTATAGTTGCAAGTATAGAAAACTTCTGGAAAAGCCACATGTTGCTCAGGAACGAATGCAGGAATGGTTAAGGAGAGGCAAATTCAAACCAAGAAATGAAAGGTTAATATTGGTAGCCCAAGATAGTGGGCTACGTACATGCTGGTTTACAAAGTCCATTGATCATGTGGGAGAAACAGACAAATGTAGGTTTTGTAAAACTGAATTGGAAACAGTCACACACCTTGTTGCTGATTCTGACACATTAATGGCAGAAGGACTGTATACTGAAAGGCATAATAATGTGGCGAGACTATTACACTGGGGATTGTGCAAACATTATGGTATTGAAGTGGCTGAAAAACACTGGAAACATGAGCTACAAAAAAATCATAGAAAATGATGAAATTTATATCACATGGGATCACCCATTACCAACAGACCAAAAGATAGATGCTAGAAAACCAGATATAGTGGCCCAAGAAAAGAAGACAAAAGTAGCTTTGATCATTGAAATCTCCACACCCAGTAACTGTAGTGTCTTGCGTACAGAGAGAGAGAGACACAAAGTTATAAAATACCAGGATCTGCAGGCAGAAACAAGAGCAATGTGGAAGAAAGATACCCAGACAGTTCCAATAGTAGTAGGAGCAACGGGTCTTATAAAAAAGAATCTACAATTATATTTAGATATGTTACCAATTCATGTAACCCCATATGAATTGCAGGAGGAGTCATTACTGGGCACATTACGGATGCTGCAAAGAGCGCTTTTGGCTGACATCAAAGATTGAAACAATACTAATTTCATGAACTTTAATCGTACTTTAACTTAGGAATGGGATCAATTCCCATCATGGTATTAGAAACCCAAAATATTTGGAGAAAGTAGAAAAGGGAGGATGACAAGGTACATGCACAGTATTTTCAGATGCAGCTCTCTGCATCAAGTGCAGTTTCCCTTAAGAGCACACAGAGATCACAGTGAATCCAGGGCTGTTTTCTCCCTCTTTCTGCAGATCCCCAATAAGACTTCCCAATGGCACAGCTATAGAGTTGAAATCTCAGCTGTGTGGCCAAGCCTAGACCACCAGCACCCTCTCTGTCCAACCAGTGCTTCGTGCCCCTGCCCAGGTAGCTGACACACACACTGTTTGAGGTTTGATTTATATTTATATATACACACACACCTGGGAAAGGCTGGCACAGGTTTACTAATTATGTCCTCTTTTGCCCAGACTATAAGGTAGTTATCACTTATAGCAGCCAGCTCCTTATCTACTTTAAGGCCCTTAACAAAGGATGTCCAATCTTACTGTATAATGTTACTATTAATACAAATGGTATTAGGAGTGGCCTACACAGTGTCACCAAATAAATATGCAAGTACTCTCAGAACTTAAATATCTCTAGACAGATCAGCCACAATGAAAGATTTAAATATATTTAATAAAAACTAATAAAAGAACAAGAAAATTGTATATGTTTACAGTGGCATCAGAGTGTTAACTTAATAAGAGCAAGGGTCGATATTAAATCAGTGAAAGTGTAAAAAAGCGAATGCTGATTTATCAACCCCATGTAAGCAAAAGCTTACAATCCTGAACACTTGGAACAGCGATCCCCCCCCCCCCGGGAAAAAAATCGCTGTTCCACAAAAAAACAAATAAAAACTTCAAAACATTACATAAAGTGGGGGGCTTTTCCCCCACACCCTCCTAATTAAATATACTAACTCTGAGATCACACTACAGTGATGGAAACAGCAAAGTAACGGAGGCGGCCAAGCCTTTTCTTTCTCTGAATGAAATCGCTTATATGCCATTTTGCTGTTTTGTGCTTTCAAGTTTGATCAAGATGCATTTGAAGGATTGCATCTTCGATTATATAATAGGAACCCAAGAGCAAGGCAGATGTGATGAATGTATCTTCTAGTTGTCAGGTGAAAGGCAGAATACAGAATGCTATGTCTCACTCAGAGATTTCTCAGATTAATATCTCAAATATTACTGCTGGGATAGCTTGTAGAATTACATCATTGCTTGTCATTTGACTGCTAGTTCCCAGGCCCAAAACAACCATTTATGGCAGCTGGTAGCATTTACCATCTACCTGTGAAAATACATAGACCTCAGATCTTAGGCAGATGGGGGAAGTCATAAAACAATTGCATCCCTTCACATTTCAAATCTAGTAATTAGTTCACCTTAAAGACAATACAGAAAGCTCCCTAGCATAGACATTGTGTCTGCTTGCTGCATTGAAAAGGAAAGATACCATCTTTTTTGGCTTAGCCATAAAGTAATTTCATTTCAGTTATTTTTCTGAAGTTAACCTCCTGTATTTTATACATTTAAATAGTTGCAATAGTGCATGTACATTTCTGTTCTATTCCAGTAGGGCACACTGTGGTTACATTTTAAACAGCACTTTGCAAAAACCTTTCCAACACACACTTCTGTGCCAGCAGTTTCATATACACATAGGATCATAGGAGTTTACTAGGCTATCAACCCTGAGGTAATTTCAAGCCTAGCCGTTTCATGCCAATTTAATACCATAGATATGCTAGTCAATCCACAGGATTGCAATTACTAATGACTGCCCATGTACAGGAGAGTTGTGGGCACTATCCCCAGTAAGAAATTAGGGTATCCCATTCTCTAGTCCAGGTTCCTTTTGAACAGTGTCATAGAAATGCCCTGTTTCACATGAATTGGTAGCCTACTCCAAAGACGCGGCAGTTGCTGGGAGACAAGTCTGTCCCCCCAGCATGTCCTATTTAAGTCACAGGCCATATTTAGGTCTCCCTGAAATGGGTAGCTCTAGTCTTGTTTGATTTGACATGATGTACAGTTCTAATGCAGTTGTAACACAAGGATCTTATATAAATCATCTTAATATTCATCAATGACATATAATTATTTACAAACTTTCAGATAGCTGTGTGACACTGCCAGCCCAGCTGTCTGGAATTTTCTGGATAATTGTATGTTATTTGTGAATATTAATATGCTTCATATGCTTGTCTTACAAATGTAAGGGAACTATATGTTATGTGTATATTAAATTACTCGTGCAGAAGTGTGTGTGTGGAACTGTATGCTATGTACTGGGCTTCAAGAATGTAACCACAGTGTACCCTTCTGGAAATGAACAGAAATGTATATAAACTGTATACCTGTGCAAATGTATGTTTTAATAGTAGAAGCTGGAACATACAGAGTTAACTTGAAAAACTTCAAGAAAATAAGTTGAAAAGTAAAGTGTTTTACGATTGCGTTATCTCTCAGTAAGCAGACACAATGTCTAAAGTTAGAGGTTTTCCTATTGTCTTGAAACAGAAATAATTACTAGGTTTCAAATGTAAAAGTGTTTGTTTTACGACCTCCAGTTCTGAGCAAACATCTGAGAGATATGATATAAACATCTTTATCCTAGTTTACCCCTGGATGCTTTGCGTTCCTAACCGTAGCGATCCTGTGCTACTCTTTAACTTGTCCCTACTCCCTGGACATACGGGATTTTTCCTGGCAAGCAAGAACCCATTTAAAGGACCTTCTACTGCCCCATTCCCTACTACCTGAAAGTTTTGGTCTCACTACTCTGAACCCTGTATTTAAGGAAGCTAGAAACTATTTAACCTGTCCCTACTCCGTGGACATACGGGATTTTTCCTGGCAAGCAGGAACCCATTTAAAGGACCTTCTACTGCCTCATTCCCTGCTACCTCAAAGTTTTGGTCTCACTACTCTGAACCCTGTATTTAAGGAAGCTAGAAACTCTTTAACTTGTCCCTACTTCCTGAACATACAAGATTTTTCTTGGCAAGCAAGAACCCATTTAAAGGACCTTCTACTGCCTCATTCCCTGCTACCTCAAAGTTTTGGTCTCACTACTCTGAACCCTGTATTTAAGGAAGCTAGAAAGTATGTGTTTCTTCATCTAGCTAATTTTACTCTTTTTACATTTTTGTATAAATGAGAATTATTTTTTTTGTGCCCCTGTCCTTCTGTGATGTTATTTAGTAAGGACTCATAGCAGCCTCACCCCCCCTTACCTCACACTAGTTGCTGCTTTCTTCTCTTCTGGCCTGTCCTCCTCACTCCTTTCCCGGCCTGAGTAATTATTTTGCTTTTCTCTCCCGCTCATGCTGTTACCTGCTAACTACCTTCTTCTGTAATTAAGTGTTTTGTCCACTAGATGTCACCCTAACTTGCAAAGTTATTCTACCTTACTTTCTCTACCCACTGAATTAAACCTAACTAAATTACTCACTGCTATACCTAATACTTCCAATCCTTTCCTCTTGTCCCATACTGTTAGATTTATTTCTTTTCTCTATTAAGATCTTCAGCTTAACCCCTTTCTCACTCCTTTTACCCACTCTTACTCACCTCACCTGCCTTTCACTGATTGTCTTCGCACTGCCTTCCTCCACTTTGTCTAAACCCGCTCCGTTCGCCCTGTGGGCTCACTCCGCTCCCCTACCCTACCCCCAAATCTCACCCACCCCTACAACTTCTAAACTTATACTCCTTTACCACACCCCCTCCTTCTCACACCAATCACACTTTAGCCCTTCCATCTAGCTCTACCAATAACCACCCACCTGCATCCTTTCAATTGACTCTCTTACCTCTCCTACCTTCCTGTCTTCACTTCCTTATCTTATTCCCAATTTACTTTCATACACTTGTCCTGTCACTATACCTTACCGACTTACTTCAACCAATTTAAAACACATCCTCCTATTCTCACTTTTTCCTTTCCTTCTCTTACCCTACCTTCTCACCTCTTATGAACAACTTACCTTACTGGAATCACACACCTTCACTCAAATTACTAGCTCACCAACCCTTAACACATTCCAAGCCTGTTCCAACATCATTTCTTCTCCCAGCTACCTTCTTGCAAAATTTTATAGAATGGTCCACATTACCTACAGTAATCATGTACACAAAAAATCCCCACACATTTTCACTAAACCCTCACTCATAATAAAAAGATTACTTATCTCCCTACAAGCAGGTGACATTCATCCCAACCCTGGCCCAAATAACACTATCACTTTTAACCCCACCAGTCTTCCACCCTCCAGTTCTAATCTACTCTCCAAACCCCCTAACTCTCTCTCTATAGCTCACCTTAACATCCGTAGTATTAATAATAAAATTGCCCAGCTCCATGCTCTTCTAGACATACACTCATTCGACATCCTTTGCCTGTCTGAAACTTGGCTTAAACAAGCAACCCAAGACAGTGAGATTATTCCCCCTGGCTATAACATCCACAGACTGGACCGTAAAGCTAAAAAGGGTGGTGGGATAGCAATTATTTACAAAACAGGAATGCAAATTACTGTTTTACATGACAAACCTCCCTCTGCAAGTAATGCTGAAATCCTTATCTCCAAACTTCAGCTTAACACCCATAAATCCATCTACATAATCTGCTTATACCTTCCCACTGGAAATAACATCAGTACCCTAGAAGAGATCCTCAGCTGGCTCTCCAGTCATTTCCCACAAGAAACCATAGTCCTGGGCGATGTCAACATCATCTGGATAACCTGCACTTCAGTAGACCCTCCCACCCTCTTAAATCTCCATGGTTTTATACAAACCATTCCAGCTCCCACTAGAACTAACAAACCTAATAACAAAGAAAGCATATTAGACTGGATTCTGATTAATCGTCTCCACCTAACTTATACAGTAGGAACACTACCTGATGACTTAAGTGACCATGCACTTACTTACTTAATCAGACATAAAACTGATACCCCTAACCCAACTAAATTCAAAATGGTCAGAACTAATAAAAACTTTAACCCTGAAACCTTCAAAGCTGAACTTACAGCCTGTAACTGGTCCCCTCTTAAAACACCTTCCACTGGATGATGCTCTCTCATACTTCAACTCAAAGTTCCTATCTATTCTAGACTCACACGCTCCTTCAAGATCTGTCAGAATTAGCTCAAAACCCGTACCTTGGCTATCAAAGGACACAAGGCATAAAATTATTCTGAAAAATAAACACTGGACTAAATACCGTAGAACTAAAGATCCCATTGACCAACTAAACTTTAGGCAAATAAGAAACATTACAAAAACAGCCATATATCTAGATAGAAGAAACCATTACTGCCATCTACAACAAGCTAACCAACATAATCCACAAAAGTTCTGGGCAGGAATAAATAGACTCTTAAAGCCTGGCCACTCTGACACCCCATGCCTTTCAGGCACTTCCCTAAACAACCCAAAACAAACTGCTGATGCCTTCAACACCTTCTTTACTGAAACTGTCCAGTCTCTATCTAATCAACTTTCCCCAGATATCCCCTCCCTGTTCACCTCCTCTAATACTTCTATTCCCTTATTTCAACTGCAACCTGTACCCACATCACTAATATGCTCTCTGCTCCACAAACTGAAATCCTCATCTCCATCAGCTAACCAGCTGCCAGCTCAATATCTACAAATTGCAGCTAAAACATTAGCCTATCCCATTTCCATCCTAATTAACAGAACCTTCATTGAAGGCTACATTCCATCAGTCTGGAAAATATCACATATTATTCCCCTGCACAAAGGTGGTAACTCAACTGAACTCTCAAACTACTGACACATAGCCTTACTCTTCCCCCCTAGCTAAAATCATGGAAAAATGCGTCCAAAAACAACTTCTAAATCACCTCTTAAATTACAATCTACTAGCTGACTGTCAGCATGGCTTTAGACCATTCCACAGCACCACAAATGCCCTCCTTTCCTTCACTGACTGCATCAACAAAAACTGGAATAATAGCATCCTTACCTCTGCTCTCTTTATTGATCTATCCAAAGCCTTCGATATGGTCAATCACGAAATACTAATAAACTTACTTAAATCTTTTGCACTAGACACAAGTGCGATTAAGTGGTTCCACTCCTATCTTCATAACAGACAGCAGGAAGTTCTTTGGCACAATAACTTATCCAACCACCTACCCATTTCCCGTGGAGTTCCCCAAGGCTCAATTCTTGGCCCTCTTCTGTTTTCAGTTATCATAAATGGTCTTCATACTACTATTCCTCTTGCAACCTGTATACAATATGCAGATGATTCTACTCTGATTTGTTCTGCCTCTTCCCCCTCCGAGCTTCACTCTATCACCCAACAGACATTCCAAACTGTAGAAATGTGGTTCCTAAAGCGATGCTTAATCTTAAACCCCAAGAAAACCAAATTATTACTTTTATCCCCACCCGTAAATCCTCTCCACTCAACTTCTCTGTCTTGTCAAGTAATGGCACCTATATTTCCCCCGACCCATCTACCAAGCTCCCAGGAGTGGAGATTGACAACAATCTAAACTTTGACACTCACCTTAACAATACTATAAAACTAGTTAACAGAAAACTAGGCTCATTGTACAGAATTAAACCATTCCTTACTCCACTTGCCAGAGCATCCATCGCCCACTCACACCTAATTTCCTCCCTCCTTTATACCTCATCTATCTACACTAATCTGTCCAAAGCTAACCTCAGCAAAATGGCTGTTACCTACAACAGTATTGCTAAATTTGCCTCTGGCTCTACTTTTAGAACTCACCACTGCATAAACTTAATCCAGCTGGCATGGCTTGAGCTACAAAACCTAATCTTATTTCACCAACTCTCCATAGCCCATAAAATCCTGTATAAACCCTTTAATACCCCCATACTCACTACTCTTATTACTCCTTACTGCAATCTTAAAAGCCTACGATCTTCTAATAAACTTCTTATTTCCACTTGTAAATCCTATAACATGGCCGGAAACTCTGTTCTCAAACACAGTAGGAAAAATCTGGAACTCCCTTCCTGACAATCTCACTGCACTCTCATCTCCTCCCTGCTTTAAATCCCAACTCAAATCTCACCTCAAAACCCACTGGCTCTGCCCATGTACTAACCCTTACTAGTTTTCTATATCCTCACAAGTACTTCCTTTTTTCTGATTACAGAACTTCAACTAACACTTCCCTATTTCTTCTATCATGCTCAATTTGTACACCTATTAAATTTATAGTTTTTGTTGTTAATTTCTAATATTTTTTCTGCAAATATATGCTAATGAATCTTCTCATAGCTAATTGTTTTTTTTTCTCTGTTATTAATGTATGCTTTTGGAGCTTTTCTCCCCGGGCCTCTGCTGAAAATGGACATATATCCAGTCGGACCAGCCCGGTCAACAAATGTAAAATAAAAAATAAAATAAAATAAAATATGTATTTTTTACACAGAAATGTTAAATTTTGTTAAGTTTCTGTTAGCCTGGGAACTGAAGGCAGATGACAAAGAGTGATGTCATCCAGGCTAACCCAGCAGTAATATGTGATACTAATTTAAGAACTGTCTCAGAGAGAGAGAGAGTCAAGGCATTTTGTACCTTGTCTTGGACCTAGCAAGAACATCCACTCATCCGCATTTGCCTTGCTCTGTAAATAAGTTATTTAGGGCATCATATCTTTTAGAGATAGGAATATAGTAAAGATTAGTTTAGATGTTTTCTGTATTTATTTGAAACTGTTCTACAATGTTGTTTTGAAATATTTCCTGTGATTCTGAACTATGTAGTTACTGTGTTGTTCGAGTATTGTCTTGTTCTTTTATTATCAAATATATTTAAACTTTTTAATTCTGGATGATTTGTTTAGAGATATATAAGCTCATAGAGTACTTACATATGTATTTGGTGACACTGTACAGGCCAACCCTAAATAGCCTTGCTCTTGATCAGACTACCATTTGGATTAATAGTAACATTACACAGTAAGATTGGGCACCCTTTAGTAAGAGCCTTAAAAGTAATTGATAAGTAGTGGCTGGTGGCAGCTGGTACTACCTTATAGTCTGGGCAGAAGGGGCCATAGCTAGTAAACCTGTGCCAGCCTTTCCAGGTGTGTGTTTGTGTGTAAATCAAATCTCAAAGTGTGTGTGCGTCAGCTACTTGGGCAGGGACACGAAGCACTGGTTCTGGTGCTGGAGGTTTTGGCTTGGCCACTCAGCTGAGATCTTGATCCTATAGCTGTGCCAGTGGGGAGTCAATCTTTCTGGGGATCTGGAAAAACAGGGAGAAACCAGCCCCAGACTGACTGTGATCTCTGTGTGCTCTTAAGGGAAAGTGTACTTTACTGTGTGTGTACTTGCCATCCTCACACTGCGTACATCCCTCACTGTTGTCAGTGGTGAAGATTTGAGGCCCCTTGATTTCTGGGCCAGTGCAGGGGTTTCACAAGCAGTGCTAGCAGTATCTCATTTTATCACACTTTTATATAAATCTTGTTAATATTCCCAAATGACATATAATTATTTACAAAATTCCAGATAGCTGTGCTGGCAGTATCTCCCTTCATCACATCCCATTTTCCAGAGTTCTGGGGAAAGCATAGATTATTAACATATTGCCACCAAACCCCCTCCAGGTACAGAGAGGCTATAATATAGCAACATGAAAGGCTTCTACTATCTTAACTGACAGGAGGGCTGTAATGCTAGGTCATTATTTATAATGTGTTTATGCATCACACACAAAGTCTCATGATTCACACATCAGTCAAACATCTGATCTTTACCAAAGGATCCTGTTTGGGTGTTACCATAGGGTTTTCTAGTTGGTAGGTACACACACAGGCTGAAAATACACACAGGTAGCATGCAAGCAGGGAGCAGACCACAAATTATATGTTGTTTGTTGTCAGTGTTGCAGATAATGCTGACAATGCCCTGGAGTCCTGGTTGATGAACTTCATCTGTAACCCCCAAAATATGCAGGAAATGGACTATGATGCAGGCAATTGCCTAGATACATCACCAGGGTCATTATAATACAGTACAGTACAGTACAGAAATCTACAGCAGTGCTTTTGTTGTGTGGCCCATGCTTCACAATGTGATATTACCCAAACAAATGGAGTGACAGGTGAACATCTTGGCCAGACCTTCCCTCCTGGTTTGTTTGCCAGCACTCTATATGTTTGTAGTGTCAGGTTTGAGGTGGTTGTTGGATGGAAGAGGTACAGCTACAGGACATAAGCATTCACCATGGTTGGGCATACCATGTGGTGATCCTGATAAGCATTACCCCACCACCACCACCGCAGGACTGAGATAGTTGACTTCTCTGTCTGCACCATGTCGGATCATGGGAGCTGGAGTTTCCTGGGCAGATGAGAACTTTAAAGTCCATTTGTTCTTGTCTGGGAATCCTCCAGAGGCTGATCCACTTAAATCAAGAGTCAGGTATGTGGGAGCAGGCTAGCTTCAGTGTTCCTGTGGGGTGGTCTACCCTTTCCCCCAGTGAAGTATCCCCATCCCTCCAGTGGCTATTTTGAGCTCTGCTATAGCCTTACACTGTCAGTCTTTTCCTTCAAGTGTAATGGCATGTACTATACCACATTGTAAAGGATATTACTAACCTTGTACATCCTCAGCTGATACACAGGTGTTTGATGCAGATCCATTCCCCGCATGCAAGGCGTGCCCAAGTACGAGTGGCCACTCCCCCATGTCTGGCAGCTGTACATGGCAGCGTGGGCTGAACAGACTCGAGCTCAATGTGTAGATACTTCTGTGCACCCACTAACTGAATCCCATGTCACAAGCTAGAGCTGCCTTCCTCACATAGGATGGTCAAGTAGGCTGCAGCCACTCATTCTCCTCCTGTCATGATAACTCCTACAGGAGCTTGAACTGCTATTCAAACTCAACTCACCTGTGATGTCATCAGAGCTTTATCCCTGTATGCCACAAAGTAGTAGTTGCCCATAAGGAGGTGTGGTAGTCTGTTTGCTGGCAGGAGACTGGGAAGGGGTAGATCTTTATGAATGTGCTTATGCTTCCTGATTAAGCATCCCAGGTGTGGAGCTGAAGGATTGCTTTTGCCCATGACCTGGATGATGCCCATGACTGGGAATGACAGGTTGCGTTCCCACAGTTAACAGCAATGCCTCCTAACCAATACCACCCCACATTTGGACCCTTCCACAGCCATGCAAGGCATGGCCTGTGGATGCAGACCAGATGGTGTTGCAATGTGATTTATGGAGGCACCTACAGTGGCAACATTTTCCCATCAGCAGCATTGTCTTCATTTTGTCCCCATACTCCATGTCACTGTGCACTTGTTGCCTATTATTTCAGAATGTATGGAGTACAGTAACCATTTCCACAATATTGTAACAGTTAACTGCAGCTAGGTCCTTGACCTGTCCATTAACTGGTTAATGCCAGATATTATGCTGATATATGAATGATCTTGTAGTTGTGATTATACCTCACTCCCCCAAAATGCACCCCCACCTCTCGTAATTGGTATCTGCAGCTCAGAAGCAGTGTACATTTCAGATTCTGCATAAACAGGGGATGCAGGTGGTGACTATGAAGGAGTGTCAGGTGGAAGATGTCCATCATGCCCTGTTGATGCTGTGGGCTCATCCTGTACTGCTACAGAGGCCTCTATAATGGTGGGGATGGGTGACACCTTCTCTGTAGTGTTGCAGACAATGCTACTCTGTCATTGGAACATGCCACTTGCATGTTGCCATCATTGTCAGTTACAGGTGTCCTACTGAAGTTAGCTATATATTGGCCTGTTATTTTGGACCCTGTACTAGAGAAACATTCAAAAGCAGAAACACACATGATAACATTATGTGACCCACCATATTTCCTCCTATAAACTCTGCTGGCATGCAGAGAACTGCTCAGGAAAATACAAGTATAACATGTTTTGCCATACTTACCTTGTGTTGAGATTGTTGCAGTTGCAGACCAGAGCTACCTGGAAAAAAATATGCAAATGGGCTTTTATCAGCCGTTCCCTTCAAATACAGTGGTGTATACTATACTCTATTAGCATGGTGCATCCACAGCTGGCACACGAGTGATTGAATCTGACCCATCTTCCACTTGGAACTCGTGTCCAAGTATGAGTGGCTGTTTCCCAAACCAAAAACTCCTCAGCCTTAGTGAGTTACTTCATTGTTGGAGGTATACCCCTGTGATGTATTTTCCTTTGCACAGCTTGCAGTATCAGTGACTATTCATCAGACCTGTTGTATAGACCTATTATGGCCAACCACAGCATTTGCATCCTGCACCATTATTTGCCAATTATGTCCCTAATATTGCCTATCTGTTACAGCTCTATCCAAGAGGTATATGCTGTGTGCATGCATGCGTGTGTGTGTGTGTATGTGTGCGTGTGCGCGCGCATGTGTGTGTGTGTGTGTGTGTGTGTGTGTGTGTGTGTGTGTGTGTGTGTGTGTATGTGTGTGTTGTGTGTAGAGCACTTTGCTCTTTTGAATGGTGAACTTTTTGGCATTGCCTTCCTCAAGCAGTCATGCCAATATGTGTACTCTTGAGGAGAAAATATGTCAGTCAGTAGGCATGAATAGTATACTGCGGGTATTATTCCTTAATAATAGCCACAGCCCCCTTTATGCATCTGGTTGTCAACTGCAGCTACTGCTATGGCCACCCCCCCCTTCCACTTTTGTACTGTAGCCATGGTCATAGCTTTCTCCCTTTATGCATTCACAAGGTTTCCATTGTTATACAGTTGTCACTCCCACGGGCAGGTAATAGACTGACATACCACTTTGCAGGTTGCCAGTTACATGTACATCAAAACACCTGCCTCATGCAACTGACATCCACCACAAAATTTGTTCTTCCTAAGGCACTTTACCAGATGGGTCTCCTCCATTAATTTTATACAGTTGCAAGACTACAGTTCTGGCAGTGTGTAAATTAAATACTACACCCAGGTACGCAAGCCTCCCCTAACCCTCATCCTGACAAAACACATGAGGAAACTGCCTCCATATTTAACAACTACTTTATAGACATAATAGCCACATTACTAAATCAAGACACAAACCACCCCACCAACAATAATAGACCTAATAGCTCAAACACTTCCATCAGTTGTAACCCTATCACTACCTTCTCTCTCAAACCTGTCCCCACTAACTATATTAAAACTTTACTATCAAAATTAAAACCTTGCTCCACATCCATAGACAACATTCCCTCTGCATTCCTTCAGGTTGCTGCTGATGTTCTTGCTTTCCCAGTTTCTGTTCTAATAAACCACTCTATTATAGAATCCATAGTCCCTTCCATCTGGAAGCAGTTTTACACCCTTCCAATACACAAAGAAGGAAACTCCACAGATATAACTAACTTTAGACCCATAGCCATACCCTCACCACTCCAAAATTCTGGAAAAATGTATACACAATTGAGTCTTACACTACTTTCTACAAGTAAATCTACTCACACCTACCCAACATGGCTTTCTTCCCATGCATGGCACTACAACAGCTCTCCTGTCTTTCCTAAACTCTGTATCAATAGCTAGAGACAGTAACAAACATTTCCTGTCTCTTCATTGACCTCTCTAAAGCCTTTGATACAGTCTCTCATAAACTTCTTCTCCTTAAACTAGCAAACTTACACTTCTCTCCATCCACCATATCCCGGTTTAACCGCTGTCTCTCTGATAGACTCCAATCAGTCAAATGGCTCTCAGCTTTCTCCCCTCATCTTCCTGTTAAAATGCGTGTTCCACAAGGCTCCATCCCTGAGTCACTTCTTTTTAACATCGTTACCAACCTTGTCTACTCTTCCTGTCCTGGATCCTCACTGATACAATATGCAGATGATTCTACACTTATCACTATTGCTGAATCACCAACTTATCTAAAATCAGACACTGTCCTCTTTTAACTCTGTAGAAAACTGGCTATCTGAAAACCAACTTATCCTTAATCCAAAGTGTGGAGCTGAAGGATTGCTATTGCCCATGACCTGGATGATACCCATGACTGGGAATGACAGGTTGCATTCCCACAGTTAACAGCAATGCCTCCTAACCAATACCACCCCACATTTGGACCCTTCCACAGTCATGCAAGGCATGGCCTGTGGATGCAGACCAGATGGTGTTGCAATGTGATTTATGGAGGCACCTACAGAGGCAACATTTTCCCATCAGCAGCATTGTCTTCATTTTGTCCCCATACTCCATGTCACTGTACACTTGTTGCCTATTATTTCAGAATGTATGGAGTACAGTAACCATTTCCACAATATTGTAACAGTTAACTGCAGCTAGGTCCTTGACCTGCCCATTAACTGGTTAATGCCAAATATTATGCTGATATATGAATGATTTTGTAGTTGTGATTATACCTCACTCCCCCAAAAAGCACCCCCACCCCTCGTAATTGGTATCTGCAGCTCAGAAGCAGTGTACATTTCAGATTCTGCATAAACAGGGGATGCAGGTGGTGACTATGAAGGAGTGTCAGGTGGAAGATGTCCATCATGCCCTGTTGATGCTGTGGGCTCATCCTGTACTTCTACAGAGGCCTCTGTAATGGTGGGGATGGGTGACACCTTCTCTGTAGTGTTGCAGACAATGCTACTCTGTCATTGGAACATGCCACTTGCATGTTGCCATCATTGTCAGTTACAGGTGTCCTACTGAAGTTAGCTATATATTGGCCTGTTATTTTGGACCCTGTACTAGAGAAACATTCAAAAGCAGAAACACACATGATAACATTGTGTGACCCACCATATTTCCTCCTATAAACTCTGCTGGCATGCAGAGAACTGCTCAGGAAAATACAAGTATAACATGTTTTGCCATACTTACCTTGTGTTGAGATTGTTGCAGTTGCAGACCAGAGCTACCTGGAAAAAAATATGCAAATGGGCTTTTATCAGCCGTTCCCTTCAAATACAGTGGTGTATACTATACTCTGTTAGCATGGTGCATCCACAGCTGGCACACGAGTGATTGAATCTGACCCATCTTCCACTTGGAACTCGTGTCCAAGTATGAGTGGCTGTTTCCCAAACCAAAAACTCCTCTGCCTTAGTGAGTTACTTCATTGTTGGAGGTATACCCCTGTGATGTCTTTTACTTTGCACAGATTGCAGTATCAGTGACTATTCATCAGACCTGTTGTATAGACCTATTATGGCCAACCACAGCATTTGCATCCTGCACCATTATTTGCCAATTATGTCCCTAATATTGCCTATCTGTTACAGCTCTGTCCAAGAGGTATATGCTGTGTGCATGCATGCGTGTGTGTGTATGTATGTGTGTGTGTGTGTGTGTGTGCGCGTGTGTGTGTGTGTGTGTGTGTGTGTGTGTGTGTGTGTGTGTCTGTGTGTTGTGTGTAGAGCACTTTGCTCTTTTGAATGGTGAACTTTTTGGCATTGCCTTCCTCAAACAGTCATGCCAATATGTGTACTCTTGAGGAGAAAATATGTCAGTCAGTAGGCATGAATAGTATACTGTGGGTATTATTCCTTAATAATAGCCACAGCCCCCTTTATGCATCTGGTTGTCAACTGCAGCTACTGCTATGGCCACCCCCCCTTCCACTTTTGTACTGTAGCCATGGTCATAGCTTTCTCCCTTTATGCATTCACAAGGTTTCCATTGTTATACAGTTGCCACTCCCACAGGCAGGTAATAGACTGACATACCACTTTGCAGGTTGCCAGTTACATGTACATCAAAACACCTGCCTCATGCAACTGACATCCACCACAAAATTTGTTCTTCCTAAGGCACTTTACCAGATGGGTCTCCTCCATTAATTTTATACAGTTGCAAGACTACAGTTCTGGCAGTGTGTAAATTAAATACTACACCCAGGTACGCAAGCCTCCCCTAACCCTCATTCTGACAAAACACATGAGGAAACTGCCTCCATATTTAACAACTACTTTATAGACATAATAGCCACATTACTAAATCAAGACACAAACCACCCCACCAACAATAATAGACCTAATAGCTCAAACACTTTCATCAGTTGTAACCCTATCACTACCTTCTCTATCAAACCTGTCTCCACTAACTATATTAAAACTTTACTATCAAAATTAAAACCTTGCTCCACATCCATAGACAACATTCCCTCTGCATTCCTTCAGGCTGCTGCTGATGTTCTTGCTTTCCCAGTTTCTATTCTAATAAACCACTCTATTATAGAATCCATAGTCACTTCCATCTGGAAGCAGTTTTACACCCTTCCAATACACAAAGAAGGAAACTCCACAGATATAACTAACTTTAGACCCATAGCTATACCCTCACCACTCCAAAATTCTGGAAAAATGTATACACAATCAAGTCTTACACTACCTTCTACAAGTAAATCTACTCACACCTACCCAACATGGCTTTCTTCCCATGCATGGCACTACAACAGCTCTCCTGTCTTTCCTAAACCCTGTATCAATAGCTAGAGACAGTAACAAACATTTCCTATCTCTTCATTGACCTCTCTAAAGCCTTTGATACAGTCTCTCATAAACTTCTTCTCCTTAAACTAGCAAACTTACACTTCTCTCCATCCACCATGTCCCGGTTTAACCGCTGTCTCTCTGATAGACTCCAGTCAGTCAAATGGCTCTCAGCTTTCTCCCCTCATCTTCCTGTTAAAATGCATGTTCCACAAGGCTCCATCCTTGAGTCACTTCTTTTTAACATCGTTACCAACCTTGTCTACTCTTCCTGTCCTGGATCCTCACTGATACAATATGCAGATGATTCTACACTTATCACTATTGCTGAATCACCAACTTATCTAAAATCAGACACAGTCCTCTTTTAACTCTGTAGAAAACTGGCTATCTGAAAACCAACTTATCCTTAATCCAAAGAAAACCAAATTTCTACTCTTTCTCCCTAAAAACCTTAACCACATAAAGTCTTCATTCTCCATACTGTCACAAAATACTACTCAAATACAGGTGGACACCAGTACAAAACTCTTAGGTGTTATTGATGATAGACTAACCTTTGATTTACACGTCAATAATTGTATCCAAAAAACAAATCTCAAGCTAGGTCTCCTCTATAGAAACAAAAAAAAATCTTACCAAAACAGCAAAACTTTTTGTTGTGTCTTTCGGCTTTTCCCGGTTAGGGGTCGCCACAGCAGAACTCTGGTCCACTAATGATTGGCAGTAGATTTTTACGTGCCGAGTTGCCGGCCCTGATGCACAACCTTCAATGAAGGTACGCCCATTCACGCATGTCTCCACACAGAAGACGCTCTAGCTGAGAATCGAACAGGACATCTTACTGTGAGGCGACAATGCTACCACAGCACCACCACCGCAGTACCACCAAAACTGCAAAACTAACCCTTTGAAATGCCTACCTCTTACCCACTTTACTTTATAGCTCCCAAATTCTCACCAGCCTCAACACTGGACTACTAAACAAGTTAGAAACAACTTATAACAGGATTGCCAGATTTGCTGCCCAAAATTCTTACAAGTCCCATCACTTCTCTCACTAAAAGAACTAAATTGGCTAGAATTACCTAACCTGCTTCGGTATAATCAGTTTTAGATTATTCATTCCATTCTCTACAAACCCTCTTTCTGTCCAACTATCTCATCTCTAATCTCTCATTACCTACCCACTAGATTACTCCGCAGTTCTGAACAAGGCCTACTAAAAATCTACAAACCAAGGACCAAAATGGGTCACCTAGTCTATAGCTTTAACCCTTCCAAGTCCTGGAATAGCCTACCACTAGATAGAACATCCTTTGAACATCCCAATCAATTCAAAACTGCTACAAAAAAAAATACCTTCACTTGCCAATGTAATTATCCCCATAAACACTCCCCTATAACCTTCTACTTCTCTTCTCTCTTCCTTCCCTTCAATAAACAAACTTACTACTGTATCTTTTCCTATTGGTACATCACTGTACAAACATAACTAGTAAAATATTTCAGCTATGTAACTATTGTACTATTATTTATATAATATGTAATTATGAATGTATCCCTCTGATGAATGTATTTCTATGTATTTCACTTGCCACAGTTTAATGTATGACACTGTAATGCAATAATGTATGGTACTGATGAATGTAACATGTGGCACTGTAATGCAGTAATCTGTGGTACTGATGAATGTATTTCTATATGTATTCAATATGTAAAATTTCTATTTTCTGTTGGAGCTTTTCTCCTCGGGCCTCCGCTGAAAATGGGCATTTGTAGCCCAGTCAGACAAACCCGGTCAACAAATATAAAATAAATAAATATATATATATATAATCTTTATTGAAATTTCTCTATTCCACAGTAGTGTGGTAAAGAGTGGTGCTTGGCGGTGATGCATTATATCTTACTAACAATGGCTGAGTGGCATGGCAGTTTTTCTGATGAAGCTACATAGCACCGCTGTTCCTGAATCACTCTCATTGCGCATTCACTACCCACACAATCTCTTGGTAACCATGCATAACACACTGACCAAGAGGCATGTGACCAGTATGCTCTTCCAAATAGCATGTATATGCATTTAGTGTCATGGTGTAGCTCTATCCATTCCTAATGCTATAGTGCAGTGCTAGGGATATGCAGCAGCCCCACCATGCAGTTCGACTTTGAACATATGATCCACAAATATGCATCTATGTGTACAGTTTTCCATTTAATTCATTGAACTTACCTGAGTGATTGTCCCTGGCTACTTCAGGCAATGTAGAATACAAATCTCCTGCTTGGTTTGCCAGAGAGAGAGAGAGAGAGCAAGATTTCCTTGTTCTTCTTGCAAAGGGATTTTGTGGATTACCAGCTGGGACAGTATGATGGCCCCTTGTGGAAGGTGGATGTCTGTCATGAGCTTATGAGGAAGATAAGTGATGCCATTGGCATCACCTGTTCTGGTGACCAGTGCTGGCATCATTAGGGTGATATGAGGTGGTGCCACCCTAACCTGCTTTGGCAGTGTGAGGTAGATATTAGGGAGAAATAGTCAGACATGTATTGTTTTCTGCTGCCTTACCTGTTTTAAATGAATACTTGAGTGCATTTTTTTACCAGTGTTGCAGAAGAACATGAACTTAATATAGTTGGATGTTACATAATGTGGGAATGACTCTGCCAGAAAAAGAGTCTGTATGACATTTGTGCCAATTCAATGTGCAATTGTGACTGTGTTTGTAACAAATGTTTGTATTTATTTCTTCCCATTGTGTTCTTTTTCAGGTCTATTTGCGGAAGAGGAGGAGGAGGAGGTGAGGCCATACTCACCTGAAACTATGCCAACTAGAGCCTCAGATGCTCAGCTGTCAGTGGTTACTAGGTCTGCCTTGTAGCAGGGGGTGATGGTTCTTTTGCAAACGTCATTTGGAGGGGTCGCTGGTGCCCTCTGTAGCTGCTCCTCTAGGGAAAGGGGTAAAGATTTCTCTTATGACAGTGGTCCTGGAGTGTCTGCTGTGGTCTGCCAGCATCATTTGTGGAGGCCAGTGTCTACCAAGATGTGATGGCAGCTGGATACCTGTCATAGCATTATGATGCACCTTCTGGCATGGTTTGTGGAACTGAGTGATTAGCAGGCCCTACCCATCAGGTCACCAGGAGAGCAGCCTGCCTATAACATTGGCCACCCAGGTGAGTGATGGCCTTTAGGCTGGCTTGACATCCAGCCATGACTGGACCCTATTCTATCTGTATCTTTGTATTTTCTTCTCCTTTATATGTCTTCCTGCAGTCATTGGTTGTAGTCCAACCCTCTGCATCACTCATTGACCAACCTCTGTCTTTGTCCATCTCCCTCTAGCCCATCTACAGCCTTCCTTCACTACCTTCACCACTTACCGTTATTTTCTGTAAAAGGAAAAACAGGCTCTTTCCATGAAAAAAATTACCCTTCCTCTATTTTCATACGTTTTGGTTATCCTTATGTGTGTTCCTTCTGCTTGCTGTTCTCCCCTTTCCTGCTTTCCTGTATATCCCATTTCCTTTCCATTTATACCATGAGCAGGGTTGGCACTTTGCTGTGCAGACTCACAGTTATCTAGCTGGTGGCATCTGTGCTGCCATTCTTGTTTCAGATGACTATAAGAACCCTGTATGTAGTGCCACATTGCACGTGAGCTCATTTTTTTTTCTCTTCTGCTAGTCTGCCTTCTTTGTGATATATATTATATCAGTCATGTACCCTACTGTATCAGCTCCAGCTTTGGAGCAGCCTAGAGCTGCTTCTTCCATGCTTTTCTTTAATTATGTATACTTGTGCTAAGATTGCTCTCACTGTTCATTGCCTAATACATGTCTTTTTAGGTGTTTGGCTCTTTGCGCAGTGACACCCCCTTGCACGGGCACACAGTAATTGTCAGTAAATCTTAAGCTGTATTTCAATTTTTCCATGTGGTTGTGAAATAGTTGATTATCACATAGTCTACAAACTTGATTAATGAGTCTGTAATATGACTACTTGTCATGTCTGTTGGCAGATTGGTTATACTTGGTGTGGTGTTTGACTTCTTGTTATTACAAAACACTGTCTTTGATGCCATGCAGTAATTAGTTATTCTGTTTGTAGTTTTGATTATTTTATTCTTTTTGAGTTTTAGTTTGCTGTCGTTATCACTCCGTGGATTGAGCAACAGGACATTTGCTTGAATGCCTGTCTATGCAACTTCCAGATGGTCAACAAATGTAAGTGCTGGGGCTTGAAGTTTGTCTGTGAGTGTGTTTTAGGGTTAGGCAAGGGACTACATTTTGTGTGTGCTATTGTGTGGGGGTTAGGGTAAGGTTAGGAGAAAGTTTTAGAGTGAGAATGTGTGTGTGTGTGTGTGTGTGTGTGTGTGTGTGTGTGTGTGTGTGTGTGTGTGTGTGTGTGTCTGAACTGTCTTGTCTAGTAGTAATGTTATGGGAAGTTTTTTTTAAGTTGGGATGCACTTTATAGTTAGGAGTAGGGACAGGGTTAGGGTTAGCAAGTATTGTTAAGGTGGAGCAGGAGGGCCCATTTATTGTTGAACATAATCTATATAGAATGTTTGTGAATAAAATATCTAGAAGTGAGATTTTACCAGGTATGGGATTTGGGTCTGGTAGGACTGGTTAACATTTATAACAGATTATAAAGTGAAATATTTCTATATAATTAAGTTTTTTTGTGTGGGACAGAGTAGTCTGCGTTTAAAAAAAATCACTTAAAATGATGAGAAGTATTCATACCTCTCGGCTGTATAGATTTTCACAGAATCTCCAGATTTTTACCTCTTATTTTTAGTCTGTTCCTCATAAACATTTTGGATCTGATGTAATCCATTTCATTAGTCATCATGTCTGGGTCTTGGATCCAATGTCAGATCTGCTCCGGCAACTTTACAGAGCAGATACTAGTCTCGAGCTCCTCCCACTCCCATAATACCTCTCTACCTTTAAATCCTCAGATCTCATTTGCTGCTGTTAGCAACAGACATGATTCTGCCTCACTGCATTCTTAGTAGGTTTTTCTTCAGGTTTTCAGCTACGTTTTTCAACTTTTTTGTTATTTAACAGTTAGTGAAGTTCCTCCCCTCCCCTCCCCTTGTTCTTAGTGTTCGTAGAGTGTTAGGTTTTCTTTTCTGTACTTTAGCGTTTGGTGCCTTTTTCTCCTGGTCCCTTTTCCTGATTAGTACTGGCAGGTTGTTGGGCTAAGTGGTTGTTATTATTATTATTGTATTATCCTGTTTTGTGTGTGTGTTTGGGGCCTTTTGTGTTTTGTTTTTCACCGTAGCTGTGGGCTGTGTGTTGCTCTTCTCTGTGTGCTTGTCAGTAGGACCATGTCTGAGAAATCTACTATGTTCAAGAGATGCTGTTACTGTGGGCATAAGATGCAAATTTGGGGAGGATTGAAGTCACTAAATAATGCTAAATAATGACAGGCATTTGAGTTTCAGACTTCATATCCTTTAGAAAATATATAATAATATAAAATTTGTCATTGTAGCAGCTTTCTAAGTTTATACGATCAATATTAAAAATGTGTCTCTATTTTTTGGACCTCTGTCCCCCATTTTTTTTTTGGCTTTGTCCAGATTTCTTGTGTTGAGAGGTTGAGATGTGTATGTTTTATAGTTTCATTTATGAGCAAAAGTGATAATGAAGTGGTATTTAGGTAACTGCTAACAAGATTTTTGTATGTTCACTGAATTGTACTTCGAGAAGTAAAGAGGTATTGCTTTTGCTGAAAAGTAAAGGATGGAACTTTGCATTTTCTTTATGAGAAGAAGAATAGCTCTTCTAGTGTGAAGCCCTAGCATGTTGTCATAAAAGGCATGATAATAATTGTTAGTTGTGGTACAGTGTATGTCTTTCAGTAAAGTTTCAGATATTGCTAATACTTCTGCATTATACATATTGATCCTCATTTCTAGTGCATCACTTTTTTATTAATACTTCTTAGGTTTAAGGATGCATTTTAGAGTTGTTTATTGAGTATTGTGGTTGTCTGCTCAATTATAGAGTCCTGGATTCAATTGTATACCTTTTTCTTGTAGTAATATGAGTATATTTTTCATACTGCAATTTTATTTTTTTGTTCTGTTACTGCAGAATATATTTTAATTAACAGTCTGATTTTTATTAGATTTCTATATGATGGTAAAACAAAGGGCCGGATTTACGAAAGCTTGCATGGAGTGCAAAAAGAGTGTAGGAGCTTACTGAGGCAATATGTCTGCCGTGCGATCCGGGTACAACCAGCAGGGGCATGCACAAGAGCTGCTAAAGCTACTCTTGCACGGACAGCATCATGGTATGCAAATTACCTCATTTGCAGCTGAAAGCTATGTAAATGAGGTAAATTTGCAATCCAGGAAACACTAACCTGTCCGTGGAAGATTAGTGTTATCTGCAGAAATGTACTCCGTTGGTAACGGAGTACAGTTCTGCAAATAGCTAAACGGAGCTATGACAGCTCCAAATAAAGGAGGCATACAGTTGAGGAAGCATGCCAATGGCCAGATATAAGGCCATTGGCATTTATAAATATTTAAGATTATTAAAATTAAATTTTTTTCCCCACTCTCCGATGTTTAAGTGTAGCGCAGCACCGCTCAAACATGCGGCGCTTATAAAAACAAGAAAATAATTTTAAAATAGCCAAAAATAGCCATTTTCACTAAAAAGCTTATCCTGCCATGCAGGTGAATGGCAGGCTGAAGACAACATGGCCACTGAGTACTGGTTGCTAAGAGGGGGAAGCTCAGTATGAAAGCTGTAACCATGCGTTAGTAGGCAATCCTATGCAAATGAGGATAAGGATACTAAATCCCAATTTTCCCCAGCATGTGAGCCATGTCCCAAGAGTGTAAGTGTAGGAGTAGGTGAGTAGTAGAGTAGAATATAGGTAACATCATGAGAGGGTGTGTCAGAAAGGCTGTAAGCTAATTGGAGCACAGTGTCTTGTGCTTGCCTTGAATTGCTCAGGATTGCAAGAGGCGTATCTACAGTTGTTCTTTTTGAAAACCAGAAACCAAAGGTAAACACTGTGAAAATATCTGATATTTCTTGCAAACGTGCACACAGCGTGTGCGCGTGTTTGCACGGCACTGCCCCAGGCGGAAACAGAAAGGGAAAAGGAAGGAAAACAAATAGTAGGAAGTTAACCAAGGAGAACTAGCAGAGCTGCCAGGTGAAATATATCAGAATCAGCCAATTACATAGGCAGCAGACTAGCCCAGCCCAGCACTTCAAACTCTGCAAACAGCATTCTTCCCCGTTTTTTCCCAAGAACTCTGCAACACTGTAGTATACAAAGAGGGAAAGCTAAAAAACTTTAAAGTCAGACAAAATGTTAGGGGCTGCTCTTGCTATCATAAACCAACATGTGCAAGGTGCTGAGGGTGGTGATGTTGTGAATGCTTCTGAGCAACCCACAGTGAGGAGACGGAGAAGAGTGTACAGACCCAGGGTAACCTACCAGGGGTTACATGAGCTGGAGATAATGGAGCACTATAGGGTGGACAGAGACCTCCTGCAGCAAATTGTTGAGCTGTGCTGGCCATGCCTCACACACAGAACCAACAGAGGGGAACCCATCCCAGTGGATACCAAGGTATGTGTTGGCCTAAGAATACTAGCTACAGGTACCTTCCAGAGACCAGTTGGTGATATGATGGGGATTTCACAGGCATCAGCATCCAGGGTACTGCACCAGTTCCTGGATGCCATGTCAGCACATGTCAGTGAGCACGTATATTTCCCCAATTCCTGTGAGGCATTGGCCAGCAATATACGTCTTTTCCACCAAATAGCAGAAAACCCTGAGGTAGTGGGTTCAATAGACTACACACACATATACATCAAAGCACCACCCGGTGAGCGGGGAATGGTCTACATCAACCGCAAGGGCTTCCCCTCCATCAACTGCCAGGTCGTGTGCGATGCCCAGGGCATAATAATGAATGTGTGTTCTGGCTGCCCTGGAAGCTATCACGATTCCCACATTTGGCATCCGATGCAGCTGTACCAGAGATTTGCCAGTGGGGACATCCATGATGGTCACCTAGTGGGGGATGCTGGATACGCACTGGAGCCGTGGCTGATGACACCCATCAGAAATGCACACACACCCAAACAAGAACTCCATAATGAGGCACACGCACAAACAAGAAACATAATTGAGCATGTGTTTGGGATGCTCAAGTCACAGTTCCGGTGCCTGGACACATCTGGTGGAGCCTTGCAGTACTCACCAACTACATGTACCCAAATTGCCATGGCATGTGCCATGCTACACAATATGATCCTACGGAAACAGCTGCAGCAGGAACAACATGGGGCAGGGCCAAACAGCCCCCCACCATTGCCAAGGCCTGCACAGGCACAGCTGACTTGGAGGAGGAACAACCTGAGCCTGCCCCAGTAGGCAGAAGGAGGCTTGCCCAGTATGCCCTGGCCTTGGCAAAGAGGCAAAGCATAGCACATACACTGACTCAGTAGGAACCCTGGAAATGACACCTCTCTCTGACTCGCACATACAGTAAAAGGTATGCCGAACTTGACACTACCTGTTTTCAAACATGTATAGGGAGTGTAATATGTGCATCTGACATAGGCAGCCCTGCAGCACAACCTGAGGTACGAGTGCCCTATTTTAAGCAATATAAAGCACTGCTAAGCACATTTTACCAGTATTGAGCATATTTAAATACAATTGCGTGTAGCTGCGCAACACGCTAACCAGCGCAACGTCGTGCAACATTGGGCAATGTTGGGCAAAGTCGAGCAAAGTTGGGTAAACACCCTCACACCTGCTTTACTCTTCCTTAACCAGTCAGGTCTGCCTAGCAGGAAAATAAAAAGCACTGACAGGGCTCGTACTCAGGATACTGTGCACTATAGTCACAGTACTGAAACACTAAGCCATTACAGCATTTCACTGGCACAGACACAACTTAAGTCACTCACACATACCAGTTTGGGGGGGGGGGTCACATACCTAACAGTCACAGCCAACAGGACAATTGTAGACAAATGCTGTATCATGCCCGCTGAAGAGGCATATGAGTAACCTCCCCCCAGGCCTATGCAGACAGATAGCAGGCCAGGCAGTGTGATGTGGGTTGGGTAGGCTATGAAGTCACAAACTAATATGCGTGTAATTGGAAGCTAAGGTCTGTAGTACAGTGGTATGCCTCAAGCCAGTACTATAGGCAACAGTACAGACTGAAATGGAGTACCTGACTTAGCAGTGCAGGCCTAGCAAATGTGTATAAGTTTCAGGTGTACCCCTCATCCTATGTACACCCACAGTAACAATCAGGTGTGCCCCCCCCGGGTAGAAAAGTACAAATAATAGCTGTCCCCCTGTATGTAAAAATGTTGATAAGTGTATGCAAATTGACTCATGGAAGCCCTGCAGGCACAGCGTGCTTCCTGTCGATGTACAACACAAAGGTGAGCCCTGAAGTAAAAAACAACTTGATTTTTCACACACATATAGTATATATGCCCATAGTGGGCATGCTCACACACTTAAATTTAGCAAATTTCAGTCAGCAACATACTGAAAGGTCATACTGGGCATGCTCATACACTTAAACAAATGAAGCAAATGTCAGTCAACAACATTCTAAAGGTCATACTGGGCATGCTCACACACTTAGGCCATGTCTGAGTACAGCAGTGGGCCACACATATCTGGCAGTTGCAGTTCTTACTCCAGACACTTGTCACTATTCACCAATCCTGCCTTGCGCACACAGTGATATGAAAACAGACCCATATAATATATTGTACCCCTGTCATAATCAAACTATGTACTACAAGTACTTAAGTTGTTCAAAGAAAGTGAAAATCCAATAAATCTCCGATCAGTATCATCAAGAAATAATGAGCACTCCTAACATTATCCAAGCCATGTTCTGGCAAAAATATTGCCAAAGAGTCCATAGAGAACCATGAAGCTTTCTTTCGCTATGTCATAAATATCAATGTAAACTCATATATGTTCTGAGTCAGTGCAAAGTATAAATGAATACATGTACATGACTGACATTGCCAACATCTTGTCAGACAGGTTCATACATATTTACCCCCCTTTCACTGACAAAAGGGTCCATTACCATACCTGGAGATTGTGAAAACCCAGAAATCACATATACAATGGTTAAGCAGCTCTATCCAAACCGAAAAACACGGCGTCTATAGGATGACATGGTTTCCCTGGCTGTGTCATATGTGAACTCCAAAACAAATAGACCCTGCACCTGAACAGTCTGTTGAGACTCGCCCTCTGTACAGGATATGAAACTGTTGAATGGGTTACAGCAACGTTTGGCACACTCCACAAGTGTTGGTGCACAGTAGACCATGGGAACTATAGTCTTATAAGCCTAATAAGCCCGATCTGCAAGACCATGGAGTCCATCATTATGGAACTCATAAACAGAGCTATTGGGAGCCTATAAACACCCAACCCTACCCATTTCAGTTTGGTCAGGGGCAGATCATGGTTCCTAAACCTGCTAGACAGTTTTCAAGGCAGTTACCCAGGATATACATCAATGAAATGAGCTACACACGGCCTACATAGACCTTGAAAAGCCCTTTTCCAACATCCCACACACATGTCCTATCCACATCCACAAAATCAACAACCTGTGCATAAACACGTATGTCATCTGATGGATTGTCAATTGGGGCACAGATAGATCCCACAAGGTAAGAATTGTGGTCTCCCTGTTGGACTGTAAGCTGGTAACAACTGCTGTCCCCCATGGCTCAGTCCCGGGACCCCTCCTGTCTGGTGTATACTTTTCAGAAATACAGTCAAACATGAGGGCTATGGTTAGCAAAGTTTGTGGATGACTGCCAAAAGGTTGTCATAATCGATGTTTGGGACAACAAAGCCATCCTTAAAAAGGGTCTCAGTCAGACAGATGTGGTGTCAAAATTATGGCCTCGAGCTACAGTCATACAAATACCACATAGGTGCCAGCACCCTAAATATGGAAGTAATAATAAGGGATCTATGGACACATTGTGGATAGTCATCTCTCCTTCCAGAAACACATTCACAAAGTGGTTAGAAAATCATGCTATGTATTCCCACAAATTGCCAAGGTCTTTGCATGTAGGTCAAAGGAGGTTCCCTCTACTCATCAGTCATCAGACCCATCAGAGAGTATCACGGCACATGTGATGAATCTGACTAGGCACCTTCAGCAGCTGGAAAGACCACTGAAGTACCTCAACAAGAGGATTACTGGCCTCAAACAGTTGTCCCATGTAACAAGACTGAAGTTAACTCAATCTGTACTCTGTTGCATACTGTCTACTCAGGCGATCTCTGCTCAACAGATAGGTCCATGTCCAGTGCAGAACTGATGTACATGCTCTATCTTAAGTAAACCCAAGCTCACTGTGCCACATGCTCTAGGGATATCATCATCACAACAATAAATAGAACATGTTTGAGGGATACATTACTAACTCACAAACTTCCCTGGCTTAGGAACAGGCTCCCAACCTACATTAAGCTGAGTCCCTCACTGACACTCTTTTAGAGGAGCCTTGATGAGTGTATGTGAAACTGAACTGTCACACCATGGATCACTTCATCAGCTGTACTACACAGAGGCCTAGGGAACTATCCCCATGTGTGGTGATAGCTGCACACTCTGGCCATACTAATAGATGCCTTCAGGCAGATAGCCTATTACCCACCTCTGTACCTATATATATGTAGGGGAAACACAGTTTAATAAGGCAAAGATGGATGGGCAGAGATGTGTGTGAGAGGGTGACCATGACAGGGAGCCATCCAGGACTGTCCACCCAGCACACATCCCAATAGCACAAAAGACATGAGGTGCACATCTCACCCACTGTACATAACAGCCACCACTATCTGTAAGCATTACAGTGTATGTGGTCCATGTGCCTACTGTACAACATGACTTTACAATGAAGTACACATCTACTATATGTAGACATGTACCTGTCACATAGGTTCATAGGTATGTAATAGACTATCTTCACGAAGGCATATATTAGCCTAGGCAAGTTGTGCAGCTTTCACCACCCCATTGGGTAGTCTCCTAAGCCCTAGTCCTAATAGTTAGTACCCTAAGCCCCTTTCTAGTGGGGCTGCTGATGTGATGCCTGGCGTGAATTGTCTGTTTCCCATCCACTCATCAAGGTTCCTATTGAAGAGTGTCAGTGAGGGGCTCTGTCTGATGTACATTGGGACTCTGTTCCACAGTAAGGCAAGTGTCTGGGATGGTACTCTATCCAACCAGCATGTTGTATTCATTGTTGTGATGAGGTTCACATCCCTGGAGTGTGTAGTGCGACTCAATTTTGTTATCTGTAGATGGAGCATGTTCAACAGTTATGTGTTGGCATGGCTCTATATGTTAGGCAGAGTGTGCCTCTGAGTAGCCGGTATGCAACGGAGAACAGATTTAGTTTTACCAGTTGTGTTGCATAACAACTGTTTGAGGCCAGTAATCCTCTTGGTGAAGTACCTCTTTGGTCTCTACAGCTGCTGGATATGCTTAGCCGAGTACATCCAAAATGGTGCATTGTACTCAATGATGGGTCTGATGACTTAAGAGTAGAGGGCCACCACTACCTCTTTTGATCCTGATGCAAACCCTTTGTTGAGTAGGTGGGCCACATAGGATTTCCTAATCACTTTGGCAACATGGTTGTCAAAGGAAAGATGACTATCTACTTGTGTCCCCAGATCCCTTATTACCTTGTCAGTTTTTAGGGGGTAACACCTATGTGGTAGTTTGTGGGTACTTTGTTTTCACCAAAGGGGATTACTATGCATTCTTTCACATTGAGCTTGAGGCCATGATTCTGACACCACACATCTGTCTCATAGAGTCCCTTCTGGAAAATATTTGTGTCATCCGGGGAATCTGTTATGGCAAACACTTTACAGTTCCCAGCAAACTTAGTCAACCACAACCCTCCTGTGTTGGCATGTACTTTTGAGAAGTCTATACCAAACAGGAGGGATACCAGGACTGAACCCTGGGGGACACCAGTTGTTACCAGTGTAGAGTCTGACATGTAGCCAGCAACTCTTAATTTGTGGGATCTGTCTGTGAACCAGTTTGCAATCCATCTTGTGATGTATGGATTCATGCCCAGGTTGGTGAGTTCATCTATGATACCTGACTGGGGAATGGTGTCAAAGGCCTTAGTGAGGTATAGGTAGGCTGTGTGGAGCTCATTTCAATCATCTGTAGCCTGGGTAACTGTCTCAAAGAAATCCACCCAGTTCAGGAGGCGTGATCTGCATTTGATGAAGCCAAACTGGGTGTGCTCAACTGTTTGAAGGTTCCCAATGTCTTTATTGTTGACTTCCATTATGATCAGCTCCATTGCCTTGCAGATCAGACTCATCAGGCTCATAGAGCGTGAATGCCAAGGGTCTTTTGTGGCCCCACCCCTGTGGAGTGGGAAGAACATTGCTGTGCAACATTCTATGGGTACATATTCTGTAGGGAGGATTTAGAGAGAGGTGTAGGTATCCTTGATGAATATGGATACATCCCTACCCTATGTGCTATGATCCAGGTTCTGATGCTGGAAGGTATGGAATGAGTAGTGTCCTGGTAGTGCTGGTGTGCTCTCTGGAGCCTTGAACTAGGTTTCTGTTACTGCACAGATATCAACATTCTCCATACTGAGAAGTGCCTCGAGTGTGTGCATCTGGAGGCTGAGACTTCTGGCAATGAGTAGCATTTAGCTCACTTTGTGGTTATTTGTGTTGGTTATGGGGTTTGGTTTGTCCTGAGTGACCGGTGTTCACCACCTGAAGTCAACACCTCATTGGTCCCATCTGACCATAAGCTAATTTCCCCTACATATCCACATTCTGGCCCCACCCCCCCCATTAAGGAAACCATGTTAAAATATTTCTCCAAAGCCAACTTCATGCTTCTTAAGACAGAAGTGGTGAACTTCAGGACACCCATGCAGATGGACAATACATTTACGACTACTGAATCCTTCACAGTTGCACTTTATAAGCACTTACATGAATGCATGCATCGTGCTATCGCAAACAGAACCAAGATGCTATCCTCCAAGAAAAGGAAGCCAGTCTGGTGGTCCCCTGCCATAAACAAACTGCACAACAGAAGGAAGAAACTGTTGCAAAAGAGGGTAAAATCCCATGAGTGGAGAAGCTCCCTGGTCAGCCTCAGTAAGAAGCTGTGATCCCTGATAAAATCCTCTAAAGCTAGTTACGAAAACAAAATTGCCACTGATTCTAAAGACAACCAAAAAGCATTCTATAGCTATGTCAAGAATCTCAATAGCAACACTCAGATCTGCTCTGAGTTACAGCACAATGGCACTAAATATAGAGACCCAACTGATATTGCCAACATCCTGGCAGATAGGATCAGTGCTAACTTTACCCTCCTCTCTCCCATGAAAGAGCCCATCTCTATACCAGAAGAATGCAAAGTTGCTGTCATCATGGCTGCACAGGTAAAAAACACTCTCCAAAGCCAGGAACACAGCATCCATGGGACCAGATAACATCCCGGGCTGCGTTCTACATGAACTACAGAATGAACTGGCACCATACCTACGCACCATGTTCAGTCATAGCCTCACCTCAGGCTTTGTGCCTGCTGAATGGCACACAGTGACGGTTATCCCACTACACAAGGGGGGAGCCACCATGGACCCCAGGAACTAGCGCCCCATTAGCCTGATGAGCCTGGTCTACAAGGCCATGGAATGTATCATCATGGAACTTATAAACAAAAAGACATTGGTAATCTCCAAACTTTGGATCACAACCATTTTGGGTTTGTAAAAGGCAGATCATGTCTCCTAAACCTGATAGACTTCATTGAAGCAGTCACCAAAGCCGTAGACAAGGGTAAGGTGGTTCACATAGCCTATCTAGATCTTGCCAAGGCTTTCAACACCATCCCCCACTCTGGAATTATAGATAAACTCACTAAACTAGGTATAAATTCCTATGTCAGAAGATGGGTTGCCAACTGGCTCACTGACAGAACCCACAATGTGAAAGTAGCAGACTCCAAGTCCAACTTCAGACCAGTGACAAGTGGAGTACCACAGGGTCCAGTCCTGTGTCCTGTCCTGTTTGTTATCTACTTCCCCGAAGTACAGGCTAACACAGAAGGTCTTTGGCTAATGAAGTTCCCAGATGACTGCAAACTGGGAGCCATAATCGAAACTACTAACGATGTGGACATCCTACAAAAGGGCCTCACTGAGACAGATGCCTGGTGTCAAAGCCACGGCCTCAAGCTCAGTGCCAAAAAGTGCATCGTCATCCCCTTTGGTAAAAACTCTGTACCCGTGGACTACAACATAGGCGGTAGTATACTTAACACTGAAAGTCTGATAAGAGACCTTGGGACACAGGTGGACAGTAGACTCTCCTTTGATAATCACATTGCCAAAGTGTTTAGAAATTCCTTCTATGTAGCCCACCTAATCACGAAAGGGTTCACCTCTAGATCAAGAGAGGTCATTGTGCCCCTCTACTCATTACTCATTAGGACCATAATAGAGTACAATGCCCCATTTGGTATGTACCTTAAACGGCACATGCAACAGCTGGTAAGACCACAGAAGTACCTCACCAAGAGGATCATGGGCCTCAAAGAGATGCCCTATGCAGCTCGACTAAAGAAACACCAGCTCTACTCGGTTGCTTACTGCCTGCTCAGAGATGATCTATGCCTGACGTATAAGGCCGTGTCCAACCTGGAATTAATGGACATGCTCCACCTCAAGAAAACCAAATCTCTTAGAGCCACACACTCCAGTGAATTAAACCTCAGCACAGCAATAAATAGGACGTACTGGAGAGATAGATTCCTGTCCCAGAGACTTCCCTCGCTCTGGAATAGAATCCCAGTTGATGTTAGGCAGAGCTCCTCGCTGACTCTCTTCAAGAGGAATCTTGACGAGTGGATGGGAAATTGTAAATTTACCCTCGGGATCACTTCAGTGGCCCTGCTAGACAGAGGCCCAGGAAACTAATTTAAAAGGGAGGCAAAAGCCAACACATTATGGCTAGGCTTATAAATGCCCTTGGGCAGATAGCCTAGTACCTACCTATGAACCTTTGAGCCTTGCCTAAAAAAGGTAATATGGGGACAGCAAGAGCCCTGGCCAGTATTCAGAAGCATAGGGGCGACAGGTGCAAACCATCTGTAGTGAAGCAACAAGGCTTGTCTATCATGTCATCACAGGCAGACAGAGAGTGGATCCCCTTTGAATGACACCAGATGCTCAGCCAATTGTTGGTTTATCGTCTTTCTGTTATATTGCAGTATCATGTAGGTGAAGGTAAGATGCTACTCAAGGTCAGGGTCATACCAGCCTGGGCTACATGATCATAGAGCTAATATATATCTGTTGTCATGTTGTCCTGGGAGGTATGTCTCAGATCATTCACACTGACATGTACAAAGAAGACGTCATATATGTACCTGTTCTGGAGTGATGTAAGTGCTTGTGTTATGTGGCAGATCATAGCACCTGACAGTAACCTTCCCCTTGTCCAGACGTGTGAGTGGAACATCTGTGTGCCTGACTATGAAGTCACCTATTACTAGTGTGTTGGGTATGTTGTTTTGCCTTAGGGCCTGTTGTGAGGCACACTGCTTTGGTGTATTATGTGTTTTCTGGCGTGTGCTTGGAGGTGCATGTTGCTTGCTTGTCTGCTTAGGAGGACATTCTCTCTTTTTCAGATTAGTATTTGTATTCTCTGAGTAGGGTAATGTGTATTTATGTGTGTGTTTTGCTGGTGCTTATATTGTAGGTGTATGTGAGACAGTTGGTGTTGTGGTTTTATGACCCTACTCCTCCTGACTGTATTGTCCAGTATTGGGTTGACAGAGCTTAGCCACCGGTTTGACCCTGTGTGTGCTAGCATGTGGTGCATCAACCCATATATGATATGGTCATGGCCTATGCATACAATACACTCACAATACACCTAGTATGATAAGCCTGCTGAGGTTAGCAAATGTGAAAAAAACATTTGGGCAAACTGTCAGCAAGTAATGTCTGTATTACACCCTGTAACTCCATATTGCTTGCTGAAGTGTAAAGACGTACTTAGTTTGGATTAAGAACACCGCACTTGCCAACTGTGTGTGTATGTCTGTCTCTCCCTGGGGAGAGAGCAACCATTTTGGAGACTACTCACACCCCTTAAAAGTGGTATACTCATTTTTGTCAAGTCTCATGATGTCACCATCCTACAAATATACCTGTGGAAAGGAGAAATCCCAGTAATGTGTATAGTGTATTGTGTAATTGTGTACTACCGTAGTATCATAATGTAGTTAGGTAGGGGTTTGAATCCTGCACTTGCCAACTGTATGTGTCTCTCTGGGGAGGAGCAACCTTTTTGGAGACTACTCACACCCCTTAAAAGTGGTATACTCATCTTTGTCAAGTTTCATGATGTCACCATCCTACAAATATACCTGTGGAAAGGAGAAATCCCAGTAATGTGTATAGTGTGTCGTGTAAATGCATACTGCTGTAGTATCATAATGTAGTTAGGTGGGGGTTTGAATCCTGCCCTTGCCAACTGTGTGTGTGTGTGTGTGTGTGTGTGTGTGTGTGTGTGTGTGTGTGTGTGTGTGTGTGTGTCTCCTTGGGGAGGAGCAACCTTTTTGGAGACTGGTCACACCCCTTAAAAGTGGTATACTCATCTTTGTCAAGTCTCATGATGTCACCATCCTACAAATATACCTGTGGAAAGGAGACATCCCAGTAATGTGTATAGCGCATTGCGCAAATGCGTACTGCTGTAGTATCATAATGTAGTTAGGTAGGTGTTTGAATCCCGCACTTGCCAACAACTGTGTGTGGGTGTGTGTCTCCCTGGGAAGGAGCAACCTTTTTGGAGACTACTCACACCCCTTAAGAGTGGTATACTCATCTTTGTCAAGTATCATGATGTCACTATCCTACAAATACACCTGTGGAAAGGAGAAATCCCACTGATGTGTATAGCCCGCCATGTAAATGCGTACTGCTGTAGTATCATAATGTAGTTAGGTAGGGGTTTGAATCCTGCACTTGCCAACTGTGTGTGTCCTTCCTGCGAAGGAGCAACATTTCTGGAGACTACTCACACCCCTTAAAAGTGGTATACTCATCTTTGTCAAGTCTCAGGATGTCACCATCCTACAAATATACCTGTGGAACAAAGAAATCACAGTAATGTGTATAGTGCTTTGTGTAAATGTGTACTGCTGTAGTATCATAATGTAATTTGGTAGGGGTTTGAATCCTGCACTTGCCAACTGTGTGTGTCTTCCTGCGAAGGAGCAACCTTTTTGGAGACTACTCACACCCCTTAAAAGTGGTATACTTATCTTTGTCAAGTCTCGTGATGTCACCATCTTACAAATATACCTGTGGAAAGGAGAAATCTCAGTAATGTGTATAGTGCATTGTGTAAATGCATACTGCCGTAGTATCATAGTGTAGTTAGGTAGGGGTTTGAATCCTGCATTTGCCAACTGTGTGTGAGTGTGTGTCTCCCTGGGGAGGAGCAACCTTTTTGGAGACTACTCACACACCTTAAAAGTGGTATACTCATCTTTGACAAGTCTGATGATGTCACCATCCTACAAATATACCTGTGGAAAGGTGAAATCCTAGTAATGTGTATAGCGTCTCAAGTAAATGCATACTGCTGTAGTATCAAAATGTAGTTAGGTAGGGGTTTGAATCCTGCATCTGCCAACTGTGAGTGTGTGTTTCCCTGGGGAGGAGCAACCTTTTTGGAGACTACTCGCACACCTTAAAAGTGGTATACTCATCTTTGACAAATCTGATGATGTCACCATCCTACAAATATACCTGTGGAAAGGTGAAATCCCAGTAATGTGTATAGTGCGTCATGTAAATGCATACTGCTGTAGTATCATAATGTAGTTAGGAAAGAGTTTGAATCTCACACGTGCTGACTGTGTGTGTGTAGGTG